>NC_089583.1:31841639-32141639 GCF_019320115.1 Miscanthus floridulus | reverse complement strand
GGAAGAGGGGAAACTCAGACTTCTGAGATCAGACCTTACAATCTTATGCATGTATAGGTTGAGCCATAGTTGTATCAACCACCAAGGGCCACTGATGGTGTGCACCAGTTTGTTCTTCAGTAACTAGGTAGCTACCTGGTACATCAGATGATAAGCAGCCCCTAGCAGATACTTTCCAAGAGGAATATCCTTGCCTACTGCCAGGTGCTCAGCCATGAGCTTGTGATTGTAAGTCAGACCGCAAGATGACCCACAGAAGATGAATCTCTCTGACCACATATTCAGGAAGGCCACGTATTCCCTCTCACTGATAGTTGATTCGTCTCTAATATGGTTCAGGATATAACTTGCCCATCCTGTGCAATCTGAGATTTTGGCTAATTTCTTGGAACTAGCACTCAAGTATTCATAAGGCTGCATTGGTCTAGTTATTCTAAGGCCGGTCAACATATAAACATCGACCAGGGTAATGGTCATTGGGCCATGACCAAAATCGAAAGCGTTCAGGGCATTGGACCAGAAATAAAATGCAGAGATCAAAATGGAATCATTCCTCTCCATCCCAGAGAACAAGAGTGTCAAACATTGATTCAAATCATACACCTCCCAATCTCCAGCCTTTTTCTCTAATACCCTATGAAACAAATCTCTCCCCCCCTTGGGCATTTTAGGCCAGTTTCTGAAGGGAGTTTTGATATTCTAGGAGGACAAATCCACTATAGACTGTTTGAAGGGGATTTGGTTGGTTTCTTGACGGATGAAATCAGATGGATCAAGATCACCCATAAGCCCAAGAAAATAAACATTAGAAGTGATAGCTGATGGAATTAAGATTTCGTTCCACATTTCCTAGAAATTGGATAAAATAAATTTGAGGACAAAGGAAATACAGGGTAGCGACCGGCATTTTGAGAATGGGAACTTGAAAGCATACCTCAAGGACGTGGTCGCCGGTCACCATTACCACCGAGACAGATGTGAATCTGAGGAAGATTGCTTGTATAAGAGCTTGACGGGGAGGAAGATTTGTTAGGGTTGAAGCTTTGGCGAGGGTAGCGTCGGCTGTTGAGATTTGTTCGAGAAAGAAGGGGAAAGCAAACATGCCGAGTGAGTCAGAAAAGATACTATTGGGACATTATATAAGACTTGGCCCAGGAAGTCAGGAGTAGCGCGTATATCTCGGAGCAAACGGTTGCAGCATGGTAAACAGATAAATAGGAATTTTGGAATAAAATCATTTTTATCCCAAAATTGGGGGGCATGTGTTTACACCAAAATTTGGAGAGAAGAACGTGGGAACTCAAAGCTTCCAAAATTGTGTTGATCAAGGACTCGATTGCATGAAGATTGATATCAGTAGATTTAGAGGAAACCCTAGAATTGGCTCTCTTTGGATGACGTCAGCAAGTAATGGTATGGACTATGGTTGGCGGCGGGAGACACATATCGAACTCTACAAAAAGGGGAAAGATTAGGGTCCAAGTTATCTTAAGATTGGGAATGTTCTCTTTTATACCAAAACTGTAACGAGTCGTACTCGAATAGGATTTATGTTTAGGCTCTAGGTATAAATATTAGACCCTGGCTATTGTAAAAAAACACAATCAATCAAATACAAGTTACTTACTTTTTTGGCTTCGGCCACCCCTTAGGAGTAGGAGTAGAGTAGATCTCGGCGAGTTCTTTAGCGAGCAGGGCTGCATCGGTCCGGCCGACCTCCGGCTTGTCTGTAAGTACCATCATGGCTTATACTTCTGTTCGTACGGCTGCATCGATCCGGTCGGCCTCCACTACGACTCTGGTATAAGCTAGTTATCGACTCTTGTTTAGTTCAAGTACTGCTGCATCGATCCGGTCAACCTCCACTGCTCAAACTAGATTAAGGTCAAGTTATCGGCTCTATCTAAGGGTGGCGTCCTTCGGATAGATTCATTAAGTTACCGATGTTGCTTATTGCTATCAATATTTGTTTAATTACAACAATATCACTTTGCCCGATTGGGATTGATCTAGATCGGCCTTATGTCCTGTTTGACCCATCGTTTATTAATCTAAATTGATCTAATTTGTAGCTTAAATGATGAGTTATGTTTTATCGGCTGTTTTATGTCAATCTTGATCGTGCATAGTGTGCGGTTAAGGCATGTCTGGTCTCGAATAGATTTAGTGGCTAACAAAAACCGTTCTATGGTCCGTTATCGTGGCCTGTGTGATTTTGCCTCACACCCCACTATTAGCACCGTGGAGTGGGGATCGTTATTCGGTAGATCTGTTCTTGATAGGGCATGACCTTAACTGTGCGCTATGCCTGAATCGGCTGTTTTAGCCGATATCAAGTGTTTTCACGTATGCAGTTCACGCCATGAGATCGTTGAAGTAAAGATATGTTGAAAGATGTGTTAGCCCCATGATCTTATTATTGTATTATGGCCTACATGATTCTGCCTCATGCCCCACTGATATTAGTAATAAGTTAGGGTCGTCGAGTTTATCGCTGTTTCTATGGCTTGCATGATTCTACCTCATGCCCCACTAGTCATAATGATAGATGAGATCTAATATGTTCATTAGATTTATCTCTATTAAATGGTTAAATGATGATGAGTTGTTTCTTTTATATAAAAAGAGATTCGGTTACTTGTAGTCATTGGCTTAGCATAAACTGATTATTGTTGACACCCTATTGCCATTGACCAGTATTTGTCTAAACAACGATATTCATCCTGAATGATAACCGATTTTTTTCTTCCATAATTCCATGAGCTTTAACTGATTTATTCTTATGAGTATGCTAGAATTAGTCGATCTCCTTCCATATCGGCTCAGAGAGCCACACATTCAGGACTGTCTAGCAACATTGGCATGTTCCGCCTTAAATTACTGATTAGCTTTCTCTCCTTGTCAATTGCAGGGTCAAATTGACTGGCACGTCTCGGGAGGAGTGCGCAGGATCGATAATCCCTACGTTGAAGCTAGGCGGATCTCTAGCTCCATCGAGCGGACCCTTTCGGCTTGCTCATGTGCCTCGGTACGAGACGAATTTTTGTGCTGACAAAGGGACAACACAAGCTCATTTTCTAGTGAAGTTACTAAAATCAAGCACATTGAGCTCATTCCTCAACCGACAAAATGTCGCCTCATCTAGCGGTTTAGTAAAGATATCCACCAATTGATCCTCGGTCCTTACACCTTCTAGTGATATATCATTTTTAGCAACATGATCTCTAAGAAAGTCATAGCGGATATCTATGTGCTTAGTGTGAGAGTGTTGAACCGGATTATTAACAAGCTTTACCACACTCTCATTGTCACACAAAAGAGGTACCTTTTCTAGAACTACACCATAGTCTAGCAAAATTTGCTTCATGTAAAGTATTTGCGCACAACAAGCACCCGCAGCAATGTATTCCGCTTCGGCGGTGGACAAAGCCACACTATTTTGCTTCTTAGAGGATCAAGACACAAGTGATCTACTAAGCAAATGGCACCCTTCGGATGTGCTTTTCCTATCAACTTTGCAATCGGCATAATCCGAATCGGAATAGCCAACTAATTTAATATAGCTCCTTTGGGATACCAAAGACCAATGCTTGGTGTGTGGTTAAGGTACCTAAGGAATCTTTTAACGGCAACCATGTGAGCTTCCTAAGGACTAGCTTGAAATCTAGTACATATACACAAACTAAACATGATGTCGGGCCTAGATGCGGTTAAATATAACAAGCTACCAATCATAGAGCGGTAGAGAGTTTGATCAACCGTTTACCTCCCTCATCTAGGTCGAGATGTCCATTGGATGGCATTGGTGTCTTGATTGGCTTACATTCATCCATTTTGAACCTCTTGAGAAGATCATTTGTATATTTCTCTTGAGAGATGAAAATCCCTTCTCTCATTTGCTTGACTTGAAAACCAAGAAAGAATGTAAGCTCTCCAATCATAGACATCTCGAACTCCTTCAACATCAATTCACCAAACTCTTTGCAATAATCTTCATTTGATGATCCAAAGATGATATCATCAACATATACTTGACAAATGAAGATTTCTCCATCAAGCTTCTTGGTGAATAGTGTGGTGTCGACCTTCCCAATGGTGAAGCCCTTCTCAATGAGGAAATCCTGAAGGTGCTCATACCAAGCTCTTGGGGCTTGCTTAAGCCCATATAGCACCTTGGACAATCTATAAACATTAGGATATCTAGGGTCTTCAAACCCGAGAGGTTGATCAACATAGACTAGTTCATTTATGAAGCCATTTAAAAATACACTTTTAACATCCATTTGATATAATTTCATTTCATGATGCGATGCATATGCAAGGAGGATACGAATGGCTTCTAGTCTTGCAACTGGTGCAAAGGTCTCTCCAAAATCCAACCCTTTAACTTAAGAGAACCCCTTTGCAACTAGTCTTGCCTTGTTCCTCACTACAACTGCTTGATCATCTTGCTTGTTGCGGAACACCCACTTTGTTCCAATGACTCTTGCACCTTGTGGTCGCTCTTCAAGAGTCTAAACTTCATTGCGAGTGAAGTTGTTCAACTCTTCATGCATGGCATTTATCCAATCCAAATCTTGAAGAGCTTCTTCTACATTCTTAGGTTCAACACAAGAGACAAAAGAGTAATGTTCATTGAATGAAGCAAGTTTTTGAGATCGAGTCATTACACCCTTTGAAGGATTTCCTATGATGAGATCTTGTGGATGAGCTCGAAGTAGAGGTGAATTTCTTCTATCAACCACTTGAGGGGAAGGTTGTGGAGCATCAACATCTTGAGCTTGTTCCACCATTTGATCATGAGAGACATGAGTATCTTCATTTTCTACTCTCCCATCTTTATCACCATCTTGTGGCACATTTTATGTAGAAGGTGGATCAATCACGTGTACATCATCTTCATCATCTTTAGGCTTGATGTCTCCAACCGAAATATTCTTCATGGCCTCCCTCAATGGTTCATCACCTACATCATCAAGATTCTCATGTGCTCCTTGGGAGCCATTAGATTCATCAAATTCCACATCATATGTTTCTTCAACCAAGCCGGTGGCATGATTAAATACTCGATATGCTTTGGAATTTGATGAGTAACCAACAAGAAAGCCAATATCACGTCTTTGAAACTTCCCTAGGTGTTGCCGCTTCATGTAGATGGAGCATTTGCAACCAAACACCTGGAAGAATAAGACATCTGGCTTCTTCCCATTGAGCAACTCATAAGGTGTCTTGCCAAGAAACTTTTGAAGGAATAGGCGGTTGGATGCATAACATGCGGTGTTGATAGCTTCCGCCCATAGAGCTTTGGGTGTATTGTACTCATCAAGCATTGTTCTTGCAAGTGTGATAGTGTTCGGTTCTTTCTCTCAACTACACCATTTTGTTGAGGAGTATATGTGGCGGAGACCTCATGCTTGATTCCAACTTCATCACAATAAGCTTCAATGTTTGTGTTGTCAAACTCTTTTCCATTATCACTCCTTATCTTCTTGAGCTTCACTTCAAACTCATTTTGTGCTCTCTTGGCAAACTTCTTGAAACATGATGCAACCTTAGTCTTGTCATGAAGGAAGAACACCCATGTATATCTAGAGTAGTCATCAACAATCACAAGACAATAAAGATTTCCTCCCAAACTCTTGTAAGTTGTTGGTCCAAATAAGTCCATGTGAAGGAGCTCTAGCACTCTTGTTGTTGACATGAAAGCTTTTGTAGGATGAGTGTTTACAACTTGTTTGCCAGCTTGACATGCACTACAAAGCTTGTCCTTCTCAAATTTCACATCCTTCAACCCTCCCACCAATTCATTCTTCATAAGCTTCTTGAGTGAGCTCATCCCAACATGAGCAAGTCTTCTATGCCATAGCCACCCAAATGATGTTTTGGTGAATAGGCATGTCTTCAAGTTAGCATCTTTAGAGGTGAAATCCACTAGATATAGGTTGTTGTATCTAAATCCCTTGAATATAACTTGATCATCATCTTTCTTGGATACAACCACTTTCTTCTCGGTAAACAAGCATTGAAAGCCAAGATCACACAATTGTCCAATGGATAGCAAGTTGAAACTCAATAAAGCAACATATAGCACATTTGAGATTGAATGATCATTTGATATTGTCACTTTACCCAATCCTTTGACTTTGCCCTTTGAATTATCACCAAATGTAATTCATTCTTGACCATCAACTTCTTCATCAAGTGAGGTGAACATACGAGGATCACCAGTCATATGTTGAGTGCAACCACTATCAATTACCCAATGACTTCCACCAGTCTTGTAGTTCACCTACACACAAGAGATCAAGCTTGTTTAGGGACCCATACTTGTTGAGGGCTCTTGACTTTCTCAACAAGTGACTTTGCAACCCAAATTTTCTTAGGCCTATTCTTTTTGGGAGGTCCTAAGAACATAACTTTCATTTTTCCTCTAGATCCTTTCTAAGCATGTAATGAGCATTGAACGCAAAGGGTCTATCATGCTTGGGCAAGGGTTGTGGTGGTGGAGTTTGACACTCATGGGCATTGTGACCTTCTTGTCCATACTCAAAACACCTCTTTGGCTTTGGCTTTGACTTGTGTTGTTGTTGGTGTTGAGCTTGAGCCTTCTTCTCTTGATGTGCCAAGTACCCAATGCCACTTCTATCCATCTTCATGATGGTGTTCATGAGTAGCTCACTTTGAAGATGTTGACCTCTTGTAAACTTGCTCAAGCCGGTCTTGAGATGTTCTTTTTCTAACTTGAGCTTCTTGTTCTCTTCTTTGAGTTCATCATGATTTTTCTCCTTCTTTAGTCTCTTGTTCTCTTCTTTAACCTTCTCATTCTCAAGAGTTAGATCACTATCATGGTCAAGGTTCTCTATCATGATGGTGTTGGTGGTTGATAGCTTTTCAAGATCTTTCTTTAGCTTCTCATTCTCATTCTTGATCTTGACATACTCATCATAGTTATTGGACTCAACCACTTGCTTGCCTTTGCTACTAGAACCTTGCTCAATGCTCTCAATAATCAAATCATCACATGATGTAGCTATATCAATCTTAACAACATGGTTAGTAGCATCATGTGGCTCATTGGATAAAAACTCATGAGAGACAACAAGATTATCATGATTAACCTTGAGGTTGGTATACTCTTCATTTAGCATATTGTAGCTAGTGATGAGCTCATTATGTATCCTCTCAAGTTTATCATGTTTTTCTTTAAGCTCCTTCTTAGAAGATTTGAGCTCCTTGAGTTTGGATGACATAGCTTCATTTACTTCTCTAAGCTCAACACTAGCTTTTTTTGCTATGTCACATTTAGCTAAAAGAGAGTCATTCTTAAGTTCTAGCTTTTCATTTTTAGCTCTTGTCTTTCTAATGATCTTAGTGTATTGATTTAGCAATTTGACAAGATCATCATATGAAGGTGATTCAAATTCATCATCATCACTATCACTATCATCATTGCTAGCATGATCATCACCACTACTCTCATCATCATTTGATACCTTTCATTCACCCTTGGCCCTAAGGCATAGGTGTGTAGAGGATGGTGGCGGTGGTGTCGGTGAAGATGATGAAGAGTCAATCACAATAATGGCCACCTTATCGTTCTCACTATCAACATCGGATGAGCAACTTGATGAATCAATATCCATGAGCCAATCACCGACGATGTATGTGTTGCCATTTTTCTTCTTCTTGTGGAAATCCTTCTTCTTGCCATCCTTCTTCTTGTATGGCTTGTTTTTCTTCTTCTCATCATCATCTTCATTGCTTGAGTCATCTTTCTTGCCCTTGTACTTCTTCTTGTATTTGTCTTTCTTTGGCTTGGGGCATTGATGTGCTAGATGACCAAGTTCTCCACAATTGTAGCAATCCATCTCTGAGATTGGCTTCCTTCTATTGCTAGTGAAGAACTTCTTCTTTTTTCCGTCAAACTTTACACCGTTCTTGTTGAGCTTCTTAAGCATCTTGGTAGTTCTTCTCACCATGAGAGCAAGACTTGCATCATCAATTTTATCATCACTTGAGCTCTTATATTCAACTCTTGCTTTGCCCTTCTCTTGACTAGCCTTGAATGCCAAGTCTTTCTTCTTGGTGGAGGAAGAGCCATCTTGTGGTGTGATGTGCATATACATTTCATGTGCATTGATCTTTCCCAATATTTGTGTTGGTGTAGCGGTGGAAAGATCACCTTGATGGAGCATGGTCATAATATGCCCATATTTGATAATGGGGAGGACACTCAAGATCTTTCTTACAACATCGGATGGTTGTATTTGTGTTAGTCCAAGCCCATTGACTTCCTCTACAAGAATATTTAAGCGTGAGTACATTTCATTTGCACTTTCTTTAGGAAGCATCTCAAAAGAATTAAGCTTTTTCATGACAAGATGATAGCGTTCCGCACGCTCACTCTTGGTTCCCTCATGGAGCGCACAAACGTCCGACCATAGTGCATGGGCGTCCTTGTGGTTCCACACACGATTAAACACATCTTTGCAAAGGCCTCTAAAGATGGAGTTTCGAGCCTTTGGATTCCATTTTTTGTAATGTACTTCATCGCCTTGAAGGTTGGCAGGATCCTTAGGTTTTGGGAAACCTTTGGAGGCAGCTCTAAGAATTCCAACATCTAGAGCTTCTAAGTAAGCCTCCATGCGGATTTTCCAATAAGGAAAATCATCTCCCTCAAAGATAGGAGGAGGTCCATCCCCGTGGGACATCTTTCTCTAGGCGGTTAAGCCTAAATACATGAGCACGAGGCTCCGATACCAATTGAAAGGATCAAGATGCCCAAGAGGGGGGGGGGGGTGAATTGGGCTAATTCTAAAATTCTTTGCAATAATTAAACCCTACACTTAGCCCACTTCACCCCTTGTACCTAGAAAGTGTTCCTATTGATCTACCGCATAAAAGTTTTGCACCCTATGTTCCAATCCTACTCTAGCATGGCAATTCTAAGAATGTAAAGACAAGAATTGAATTGCTCGAATGTAAATGCTTAAAGTAAAGAGAGGAGAAGGAACGCGGTGATGTTTTGCTGAGGTATTGGAGAGTCGCCACTCCCCACTAGTCCTCGTTGAAGCACTCGTGCAAGGGTGTAGCTCCCCCTTGATCCACGCAAGGATCAAGTGCTCTCTATGGGCTGATTCTTCGACACTCCGTCACGGTGAATCGCCCACAACCGCTCACAACTTAAGTTGGGTCATCCACAAGCTCCGCCGGATGATCACCAAACTCCCGATCACCACCAAGCCATCTAGGTGATGGCGATCACCAAGAGTAACAAGCACAAACTCTCACTTGACCACAACAAGCCTAATGAGAAGGGTGGATGCACACTTGCTACTCTTCTTGCACTAATGAGGCCTTAATCTTGGATTCTAAAATCTCAATCACCTTACTAGGCTCTTGCTCTCCTTAGCACTCTCAAGGGTGTTTCTTAGCTGAACAAATGGGCAAGAGACCTCCCTTGGATGAATAGAGGAAGTATTTATACCCTCTCATTCAAAACGAACCGTTAGGAGGTTGAGTCAGCACTCTACGGGGTGACCGGATGCTCCGGTCAGTTATCCCCGCCATAGAGTTGTTAAGTTGTGACCGGACTCTAACCTGCGTCCGGTCATGAAAACTGCTCTCTGGAACCTTACTGATGTTGACCAAACACTAGCACCTAGAGTTCGATCACTTTGTTGTTCAGCGTCCGATCAGTAACCGGATCCTGACTAACGTCCGTTCAGCACTGACCGAATGCGTCCGATTAGGAAACTCCCTCTCTGGAACCTCTCTGGAGTTGATCGGACTCTATCACCCAGCGTCCAGTCACTTTTCACTCAGTGTTCGATCACAACCAGATGACTTCAACTTGATCAAATGAACTGACCGGACTCTAGTGCCAGCATTCAGTCATAACCGGACCAGCGTTAGGTCAACATTTGACCCTCCATTCACTTCCAACTCGAAATCATATATGAATGAAGTTTGCTCCAATTGATCTTAGGGCAACTCCTGAGCTACCTAGTGCTAGATTTGACAAGTGTGCACCACACCTAACCAACTAGACTCACCTATAACAGAACCGACCAAATCATAAGAACGTAAGTACAAAAACAATCACCGAAGCGATCAAATTCCTGTACTTAAGCTCCCATAATCCCGGTAGTCCGGAAATCACGAAGGATTTCAACCAACTCTCGACATACAAACCAAGATCGTAGTGATTCAACACAACACATCATCTGTTACAACATTTCACAAGTAGCATTCGGATTACATCCATCAGAGTTGAAATAGAATATTACAAACCAAGTTTGAGTGTGTGGAAGCAACATAGTTTAGTACAAAACATCAAGGTTTTCAAATACATTGCCAAGTCTGAGTCATGTCCCACAAAAGCATTATCAGGTACGAGAACTAGTAGAGACCGCGCCCAACGGTCTAGTCTTCATCCCCAGCTGGGAGAAGGCAGTACTTGCAGCAACCAAAGTAGAACTGGTCATCTGCAACAGGTGGGAGATAAACCCTGAGTACGAGAAGGTACTCAGCTAGACTTACCCGTCTAAAAACAAAATAAAAGACACCAAGGATCATGCAAGGCTTATGAGGTGGGCTAGCTTGACACAATTGCATAAAGAGCTTATAATTATAGTAACCAATTTAAACTTCGCATCAAGCTTATCATCATTTACCTGTCCACTAGATTTGCACCTATACTAGAGCACTCACTTATTAGGAGCAATCAATATTAACCATAGCAGGTATAATAAGGCTTTCATCATCATATCATCATTTCCGAACCATTAAGTTGCTTAGTGTATCTACATTGGAGATAAGCCCGTCAAGTTCTCACTAACCGGGAGAGACGGCGATTCGAATCGAATTACAACTCAGCTGAGGGGGTATTCCTAACCCTCACCCTGGCATACTTTGCAAGAGTAGCCGTGGGTCACCTTTGGGACATCTCAGGAACCAAATTCACGGGTTCGATCAGTGCTAGCACTCTCAGGGATTACCCTTCTGCCAGGACGATCAGGACTTTTAAATCACCTGCCCTTGGACTCACGCATACGGCTCCCTTCCGAGGCGCACTTTATACTTATCGACTCCCGGCCTGAGGTGAGCTACTCGGCTTCGCGGTCGGTCATCGGGCCGGCCAACTAAGAGAGAGGCATGGGTTCAACATGAACAGGAAAGGCTCCAAGATCCAGTCCTTAATCGACACAGACGGAGTCACTGCAAACCGGCAATCCTCCGCCCGGTCTTAATTTCAAATTAAGCCAGGTTCTTTTCCACGATAGCAAATATAGCCAACCGTGCCATATGTATCATCCTATATCTTGCAGGTGATAGGAAATCACCTGACTTCTACCACTGTTGAAGCAGGGCTAAGCACTACATGAACCTAAGCTACATAGGATTTAGGGTATAAATATCTGGACAAGGATTGGATAACCAATGCAGCAAGTGTTTGCATCCAACACCTAAACTTAATGCAACAATATTTATATAATGTAACATTAATACTTTAACTGAATTTTGGAAATTAGGAGGCTTAATATGCTCCGGGGCTTGCCTTTCACAAAGTTGCAAGGATGGTGGTCCGGGCACTCAACGGCGACCTCGTCTGGCACTTCTCCTGAAGGCTGCTCCTCCTGAACCTCCGGCGTTGACTGCTGCTGCTCGCTCGGTTCCTCAAATTCCAGCAGGGTTACTCCTTCCGGTACACCTATTGCATGCCGATGCAAAAGATAAATATCATGGATGCATAAGGAATGACATGATGCTCATGATGAATGAATCACAGTGAGTGTTTACGAAAGTATCACTGGACACTCGTTTACCGAGTACGACTAGCCCTATTCAAATCACTTGAAGCCTGTATCTAACTTAACTTAAAGAACAAGATCAACTTACCTAACTTGCATAACCTAAGATAAAGATGCTCATCTTCGGTTAAGGGTCTAATACCTAGGAACATTACCACAACTTAGAATAGTAAAGGTATACATAATTTAACATTTAAAGTTTCATAGGCATACAAGTAGTTACTTAATTCAATCATAACAGGAGTTCAACAGATCCAAATGACCTGCATGAGGACATTCTGGAAAGCTTATAAAATTCTCTACAATTCATTTGTAAACATCACAGCATGATTCTTACGTGAATCAAACTGAATTCCAGTAAATCTAGAATCTGTCCAGAATGACAGGGTTACTAACTTAATTATTTAATGATGATGCAAAAGCCTAATTTTACCAAACCAAGTTTACCAACTTGTTGCACACCCCAGAGGAACACTAGAAAGTATAGTGCCAACTTCTAAATAAATTATTTAATACCCTTTTCTAATTTATTTAGTTAATTAGGTGATTAAAGCAATATATAGTAAAACTGTTCAGAAAAATCTACAAAAATTACAGTAGCTATCTCATGCTTCACATAGACTACCATAAAAATTTCAAAGCCATTGAGTAAGTATAACAGTCTACACAAAAATGATAAGGCATACTAGCTTAAAATGACATAATTAAGAAATCCTAATGAAAAGTGTCAAGCAACAGATTTCACATTTTTCCTAGCATCATTCTAGCATAAGAATAGTACCCACCAAATTTTACCTTCACTAGATCTATAGAAAAATTATGAAAATTCACACAATATCCATCCATTAATAAAAGGAAATTCTATAACTTAAAAACTACACATGCACTAGCTCTGAAATTTTAACCAGAGACTCTACTAAACCAAAATAGAGGACCCACAAAATTTCATAATTTTTGGACCACAGAAACTCAAGATAAAATTCAAACAAGTTTGCATGCTTCTAAAAACACATTTCAAACTCCTATTTAATTCATCCAATTTTTCTAAAACATGTGCTCATATACTATTTTTGTTAAATACTAGACAATACTAGGAACTCAACAAAATTAGAACCATAGCATTTGGATCTATATACTAAGAAATACAGATTTTTGAATCATGCACACAAATCTGTGAAAACAAAATAAACAAATTAATTAAGGAAACCTAACAGCTACCGGTGGGCTGGCCCAAGGAACGGCGGCCCACGAGCGCACAGGCATGGCCCAAGCCGACGGCGCGGCCCGAGCTGGACTACCGCCTGAGCCTCAGCGGCTGACAAGGCGGACCCGCTCGTCAGTGAGCGAAACAGGGGAGGAGCGACGGCCGGTGGCGTAGCTCGCCGCCGGTGGCTTCTCCGGCGAAGGTAAGGGTTTCTACGTGCTCGCCTCATCCTAGCGGACCTAGGGGAACCCTTATTCATAGCTATTGATGCGACATGGAGGGGTGGCGATGGTCACAGCGGCGCTCGGCCACGGCACGGCCGGCTCCGACGACGATACGGCGTCGCAGCCCTAACGGTTGGCGCTACGGGCTTCGGTGGTGCTCACCGGACCTAGCTACAGGCAGAGGAGGGGTGGAAAGGTCATGCGGACAGCTGGCCGCGTGGAGCGCCAACTCCGACGAGGTCCCGCCATGGCTGCGGTGGGGGAAAACGGCAAATACGCCCTTACCGAGGCTCAATCGACTCGATTGAACGGTGGAGGTGATGGAGGGGAACACGGCGAGGCTCTGGGCGAACGGAGCAACACGTTTTTGCAAAGGTGTGCAAGCGAGGCAAAGGCGAAGGTGCGGCTGGCAATGGCGGACGGCTGCGGTGGGAGGCGAGAATGCGAAATGGGACGGCGAGTGCGTCGGGCAAGCGCTGGGGTGGCTTCAAGACGCGTCTGCAACACCAGGACGTCCGTGGCGCGTGGCCTGCGCGACAGAAGGCCGGCGACGAGTGGCGGACACATGGCGTCAAGCCTCTGAGCCGGTCGGCCACGGCGACTGACCGTTTTCTGAAAACAAACGCGATTCAGTGTTCATCGACGATGACTGACAGCACGTATTCGACGATCATCAACTCCTAATCCGTGGTGATCTAGACCATGCCATAGTTAACAAAGTTGCTCATCTACACGTGAACTACAACTCTTTCCACTGGAGCTCAAGCTGGTTTGGCTCGGTTAGGGAGATACATGGCTCCAAACATGTGTACACGAAACTGTACTTCACTTTAGGACTTAGAAAAATTTGCTAAATATGAAATCAGCATGTACTTCTGACTTGTGGGCCATGTTTGAGCATGTTCTAGCCATTTTCATGAGTTGGTCATAAAACAACTTTTGTTCCTTGCTAAATTAGCTACAACTTTTGTAAAGAGTGTACAGCCATGCAAAGCTTCCAAGTTGGACTTTTTAAACAGTCAAACTATGACACTCCTAGGGTCAATTCAAGTCAAACATGCAATTAAGGACATTTTGGTCATTTTGATCTACATGAACAATGTCCAAACAAGTAACCTAAGTGTAGTTAAGGTGTAATAGACCATGATCAACCATTTTACAAAATTGTTATACCACTTCTAATGATCACATGTGATAAAGAAAGTAAAACAAGCAATTCATTCATATGTTGCAATGAAATGTCTCACATGTTTCAAGACCTTGTTGTCATTTTATAATTGCCACATTACTACCATATTGCCATGTTTCCATGTATGAGAGTTTCATGTTACATTCACAGGTTTCACTACTTCCACTCTAAGCAATCAAGCATGAAACACATACAATTTAAAAATGTTGCGTATGTATGTTTCAATGATAATGACATGATGACATAGCTAATGCACATGTTTATGAAATGACATGCAATTAGTAGAAGCCAAACACCTAGGGTGTTACAGCCCTCTCCCCTTAGAAAAATCTCGTCCCGAGATTTGGAAAGCATACCAATCAGTATAGAAAGCCGGATAATTTTCCCTTAGATAATCTTCCCGCTCCCAAGTTGCATCCCGTTCACTATGATTACTCCAAACTACCTTGTATAATTTAACCACTCGTGTACGAGTCACTCTTTCTTGAGTATCCAGAACTTGCACAGGCTTTTCCTCATAAGAAAGATCAGATTTCAAGTTGACTTTCCTTGTTGCTATTCTTTCCTCAGGAATACGAAGACACCTCTTCAGCTAGGACACATGGAATACCGGGAATATAGCGCCTATTTCACAGGGTAAATTGAGTTTATAGGCTACTCTTCCACTTTTCTCGATAATGTGGTAAGGTCCAACATATCAAGGCTCCAGCTTCCTTTTAATTCCAAAACGCTTGACTCCTTTCATAGGGGATACCTTTAGATAAACATGGTCACCTACTTCAAACTCAATAGGTTTTCTTCTTTTGTCAACATAGCTCTTTTGTCTAGCCTGAGCCACAGTCATATTCTTCTGTATAGCTCGGACTTGCTCTTCGGCTTCTTTTACAAAATCAATACCATAGAATCTTCTTTCTCCGGGTTCCACCCAGTTCAAAGGAGTTCTACACTTGCGGCCATAAAGAGCTTCAAAAGGAGCCATTTTGATACTTTCTTGATAACTGTTGTTATAAGAGAATTCAGTGAGAGGTAACCAGTCTTCCCAAGAGCCTTTGCAAGAGATAAGACAAGCTCTAAGCATGTCTTCAAGAATTTGATTAACACGCTCGGTCTATCCTGATGTTTGCGGATGATAGGCAGAACTACGGATTAGATGAGTGCCAAGATTCTGATGTAAGCACTCCCAAAATCGAGCCGTGAACTGAGGTCCTCTATCAGAAACAATGGATTTGGGTACACCATGGAGACGTACCACTTGTTGAAAATAAACCTCAGCATAGTTGTGCGGGTGATAGGTAGACTTGACCGGAATAAAGTGAGTAGATTTAGTTAGACGATCCACGATAACCCAGATGGAATCACAACCCTTTTTGGTAGTGGGTAGTCCAACAATAAAATCCATGCTAATTTCTTCCCACTTCCAGCCAGGAATAGATAGTGGCTGCAATAGTCTGGGCCTTATGTGAATAGCCTTGACTCTACAACAGTTATCACACCTTGCCACGTAAGCTGCGATTTCTTTCTTCATCTTGGTCCACCAATAACACAGCTTGAGATCTTGATACATTTTACTACTACCAGGATGGATGGACAATTTAGAAGAATGGGCTTCAGCCATAATTTGATTTCTAAGTTCTTTATCCTTGGGTACCACAAGTCTATCATTAAACCAGAGAATTCCTTTATCATCGACTTTAAAGTGCTTGGTCTCTTTCTCTTTCATTTTCCGCTTGATGTGAAACACACCCACATCCGTCTTCTGGAGTTCGATAATTTGACTTCTAAGAGAGCAATCCACAGTGATATTGTGGAGTACTACAGGATGAAGGAGGTGTGCCAGATGAAAGTCTTCACTAACTAAGGAATTGCAATGGGCCTTTCTGCTTAAGGCATCAGCAATCACATTTGCCTTACCAGGATGGTAGTGCACTTGAAGGTTGTAGTCTTTGATTAATTCTAACCATCATCGTTGACGCATGTTCAACTCAGGCTGCGTAAAGATGTACTTGAGACTCTTATGGTCAGTATAGATGTTGCACACATTACCAAGCAAGTAATGTCTCTAGATCTTCAGGGCAAGAACAACTGTGGCTAGTTCTAAGTCATGGGTAGGATAGTTGACTTCATGCTTTCGGAGCTGGCGTGAAGCATAAGCAATTACTCGGCCTTCCTGCATAAGAACACACCCCAAACTGGTGCCACATGCGTCACAGTAGACATCAAAAGGCTTCTCGATGTCAGGTTGTGCCAATACAGGAGCAGAGGTTAGTAAGGTCCGCAAAGTGTGGAAAGCCCCTTCACACTTCGGAGTCCACACAAACTTCTCATCCTTTTGCAGTAGCCGAGTCATGGGCTTGGCGATCTTTGAGAAATCCGGGATAAAGCGACGATAATAGCCCGCCAATCCCAGGAAACTTTGGACTTCTATGACCATAGTAGGTGCCTTCCACTCAAGGACTTCTTGCACCTTAGTAGGGTCAACCGAAATTCCATCACCAGATAATACATGACCTAGAAAAGGTATCTTGTTCAACCAGAACTCGCACTTGCTGAACTTAGCATAAAGCTGGTTGTCACGTAACCGAGTTAAAACAATTCTCAGGTGTCCAGCATGCTCTTCTTCATTCTGAGAATATACCAGGATATCATCAATGAACACGACGACAAATTTATCCAATTCCGGCATGAATACAGAATTCATCAGGTACATAAAATGTGCCGGAGCATTTGTCAACCCAAATGACATGACGAGGTATTCGAACAAGCCATAACGAGTAGAGAAAGTTGTCTTAGGTATATCTTTAGGACGAATTTTGATCTGATGGTAGCCAGACCTCAAATCGATCTTGGAGAATACCTTAGCCTTGGAGAGCTGATCAAACAGAATATCGATGCGAGGAAGAGGGTATTTGTTCTTGATAGTAACAGCGTTTAGGGGACGATAATCCACGCACATGCATAGAGACTCATCCTTCTTCTTCACAAATATAGCCGGACAACCCCAAGGAGAAGAACTAGGCCGAATCAACCCTTTCTTCAATAGCTCATTCAACTGACTCTTCAGCTCAGCCAACTCATTGGGTGGCATCCTATAGGGCCTTCGAGAAATGGGAGCCGTACCCGGAATGAGTTCTATCTTGAATTCTACATCACGGTCCGAAGGTAATCCAGGCAAGTCATCAGGAAAGACATCTGGAAACTCATAGACAACCGGTAGATCCTTAATGGCTTTGGCTAAGGTAGCATTGGCTGTACTGTGGATAGCAATATCATGAGGTAACTGCACTAGAAAACCTTTCTTATCCACAGGATCCCTCAACATAACCACATGGGTTGATGTATCGATCAACACTCCATTCCCGCTCATCCACTTCATTCTTAGGATTACATCGATTCCTACCCCCGGTAGAACTACAAGATCCACAAGGAACTCTTGATCCCCGATCTCAATCTTTACATCTTTAACTACTTGGTTAGTCATGATATTATTCCCAGCAGCACTAATACAATAACCCCCCTTGACAATTGTAATTACATTCATCTGATGCTTAGATGCAAAAGTAGAACTCACAAAGGAATGCGAAGCACCAGAATCAAAGAGCACAACTGCAGGGTGATCATTAACAAGGAACTTACCAGCGGTGACCACTTCACCAGCAGGAATTTCCTCCACTGTAGTATAGTGAACATGCCCCTGATGGACGTTTCCTTGAGCATTCTTGGGAGGATGGGGACATCTATTTGCCCAATGACCAGGCTGGTTACAGTTCCAGCATGGCCTATTTGCTAGTGGAACATTGGAGCTACCCTGCCTAGAGGTATTCTTTGGCAAGGAAATTGTATACCCCTTGCGGAAACCGGTTTTAGCTTGGTTCTTCTTCTGAGGTGGGCGGTACCGGACATTAGCATTAGGTGGACGGTACAGGGCCTTAGATACCATTGGAGCCTTGGATTGGGAAGCACCAGCCTCAAAGTTCCTTTTATGGTTCTTGGAAGCAGCATATATCTTGTCATTGTTCTCCTGAGTCAGAGTGTCACTGATAAACTCATTGAAGGTGACACACTTGCAATTGCCCATTGACTTCATCAGTTTTGGGGAAAGTCCCCTCTTGAAGCTAGCTATTCTCTTGGCGTCAGTATCGACGAACTCGGGAGCATATCTTGCCAGGTTGTTGAATGCCTAGAGGTACTCATTGAGACTCTTATTGCCTTGGGTGAGCTTCATAAACTCAGTATGCTTGATGGCCATGAGACCAGGAGGGATAAAGTGTCCCCTAAAGGCTGCTTGGAACTAGTTCTAAACAATCTCAACATTAGCAGGGAAGGTGGTCCTGTGATGGGTCCACCAAATGCCTGCAGGGCCTTGGAGCTGGTGTCCTGCATACGAAGCCTTCATGCCCTCAGTTAAACGGAGCAATCCAAATCTTTGCTCTATCGTGCTCAACCATTCATCCGCTTGTAAGGGTTCTTCTGCCTCATGAAAGATAGGAGGCTTTGTGTCCATGAAGTCCTTAAAGCTGTTGTACTGGTTCGGCTCGGGTCCCTGGCGGACATGCCGATCCTCACGGTTAGCCATCTGGCGCATAGCCTCAGCTAGCATGCGTTGACTTTCCACAACTGTCTGCATTAGCTCAGCTGGTGTGGGCAGTGGCGGAGGTGGTTGTTCCTCATTTCCCATGCCACGACCGCGACGAAGGTTATGAGCCATCTGCAAAATGTATAGCCAATGAGCACTGACAATGTGGAAATTTTTTTTGTAGATGAATCGTATAATTATGCCAAACTGAGTCCATTGGAGGGAATGTATTTAAATAATCAACAGAGGCACAATCATTCATCACAATCACACAACTCATCAAGCGCATCAATTGACATATAAATGCGATGAACTTAACCAACAACGAGATCCATAGACCGCAAAGGCAAAATTCCACAAAAGCTCACATACGTGGAGCATAATACGTTCGATAGGTTACATCCAAGCCATAGTGGTTCCAACTTACATCAAGGGTAACATAGGGTTCGATATTACATCCAAATGATTAACTTGATACAAAGCTACTTGTTCATGCATGAGGATCAACAAAAGACTAGATCTAGCGCATTAGCTCAGTAGTAAGCTAAACTACGCATCGTCCTCGGAGTCAGTGTCGAAGATCTCTCCTCCATCTTCATCACTAGGAGGCTCTAACTCCTCATCTTCCTCCTCATCAGGTGGAGCGTCCTTAGGTCCATTGACCTCCATGTCATCATCACCTTCAGCCATGATGACACCAGAACCCATCTCATCCTCATCATCAGGTGGCAGGAGAGGGTGAAGTTGATTGTGCAGTAGGTGAACCTCCTCATGGAGATTGTCATTGTACTCTTCTGCAGCTGCCAACTGCTGCTCTAGCTCAATCTGCCTCGCTCTCAACACATTCTCCTCGTGCCAGGCTTCATTCCGTTGGTTCAGCATGTGAACCAACATACACTCATAGTTGCAGTGAGCAACTGTCAACCTCTGAACCTCCATGTTCTCTTGATCCCGTTCCTACGTGACTTGCTCCAAACGCTGCTGAACTGCAGTCCTTTCAGCAGTCACCTGAGCCAGCTCTGCCCTCAGCCTTTCCGCCTCAGTAGGCTTAGGACAGGGCTCACGAGGAGCTAAACGGTGACGAGGCGCCCTACCTCCAGCGGACTTGCGAGCAGTGCGTTTCGTGCGCGCCATCTGTAGCAAAAAGTTACAACGTAAGGGGAGAATCATTTAAGGGATACGAAATTTAATTATTCGGGACCATCAATTTTAAAGGAGGGAGTAATGCAAGAAATGCCATGTATGCTTGAACATGATGCATGCACGATCCGTATGTCTTCACAAACCTAGAAAAATTTAAAGGCTAGCGAAATATACGGTGGCATACATACGTTCTCTCGTATACGGTAGCTAGTCGATCTACAACGATACGTTGTTAGTGTACCTGCAGAAAATTTCATTTCAGCCCAATAATTTCCCAAAAAGCATAAAAGCAAGCAGTACACTAAATACTTTCATACATACATCCTCTAATGTATATACTCTAGTATCACAGCTACCCAACAGAGATACCCACAATTAAGTACTCTCATAGATACATGATTAAACATGTAAGTATGCGAGCAACCACAACTACTCTCCCCTAGACCGACGGTTGGACGGTCATGCTCTCACAACTCACACTTACCAGAGCGTAGAGGTATTTTGATCCATACATTACCACCCAAGCGGATGGCATCTATACAATAGCACGCCGTATGGACGACGAAACAGAACAAGTAAGAACCCCCAAGTTAGTACTTTAATAAGCCACCTAAGAGTCCTTATTTGGGCATAAGGGATATGACCACTGGCAATACTTAGTATTAAATTTAGAATTTTCTCAAATACTTTTGTTTTAAATACACAAATGACATGTTTAGTGTCGAATCTTGCTCTGATGCCAGCTGTAACAGAACCGACCAAATCATAAGAACATAAGTACAAAAACAATCACCGAAGCGATCAAATTCCTGTACTTAAGCTCCCATAATCCCGGTAGTCCGGAAATCACGAAGGATTTCAACCAACTCTCGACATACAAACCAAGATCGTAGTGATTCAACACAACACATCATCCGTTATAATATTTCACAAGTAGCATTCGGATTACATCCATCAGAGTTGAAATAGAATATTACAAACCAAGTTTGAGTGTGCGGAAGCAACACAGTTTAGTACAAAACATCAAGGTTTTCAAATACATTGCCAAGTCTGAGTCATGTCCCACAAAAGCATTATCAGGTATGAGAACTAGTAGAGACTGCGCCCAATGGTCTAGTCTTCATCCCCAGCTAGGAGAAGGCAGTACTTGCAGCAACCAAAGTAGAACTGGTCATCTGCAACAGGTGGGAGATAAACCCTGAGTACGAGAAGGTACTCAGCTAGACTTACCCGTCTAAAAACAAAATAAAAGACACCAAGGATCATGCAAGGCTTATGAGGTGGGCTAGCTTGACACAATTGCATAAAGAGCTTATAATTATAGTAACCAATTTAAACTTCGCATCAAGCTTATCATCATTTACCTATCCACTAGATTTGCACCTATACTAGAGCACTCACTTATTAGGAGCAATCAATATTAACCATAGCAGGTATAATAAGGCTTTCATCATCATATCATCATTTCCGAACCATTAAGTTGCTTAGTGTATCTACATTGGAGATAAGCCCGTCAAGTTCTCACTAACCGGGAGAGACGGCGATTCGAATCGAATTACAACTTAGCTGAGGGGGTATTCCTAACCCTCACCCTGGCATACTTTGCAAGAGTAGCCATGGGTCACCTTTGGGACATCTCAGGAACCAAATTCGTGGGTTCGATCAGCGCCAGCACTCTCAGGGATTACCCTTCTGCCAGGACGATCAGGACTTTTAAATCACCCGCCCTTGGACTCACGCATACGGCTCCCTTCCGAGGCGCACTTTATACTTATCGACTCCCGGCCTGAGGTGAGCTACTCGGCTTCACGGTCGGTCATCGGGCCGGCCAACTAAGAGAGAGGCATGCGTTCAACATGAACAGGAAAGGCTCCAAGATCCAGTCCTTAATCGACACAGACGGAGTCACTGCAAACCGGCAATCCTCCGCCCGGTCTTAATTTCAAATTAAGCCAGGTTCTTTTCCACGATAGCAAATATAGCCAACCGTGCCATATGTATCATCCTATATCTCGCAGGTGACAGGAAATCACCTGACTTCTACCGCTGTTGAAGCAGGGCTAAGCACTACACAAACCTGAGCTACATAGGATTCAGGGTATAAATATCTGGACAAGGATTGGATAACCAATGCAGCAAGTGTTTGCATCCAACACCTAAACTTAATGCAACAATATTTATATAATGTAGCATTAATACTTTAACTGAATTTCGGAAATTAGGAGGCTTAATATGCTCCGGGGCTTGCCTTTCACAAAGTTGCAAGGATGGTGGTCCGGGCACTCAACGGCGACCTCGTCTGGCACTTCTCCTGAAGGCTGCTCCTCCTGAACCTCCGGCGTCGACTGCTGCTGCTCGCTCCGTTCCTCGAATTCTAGCAGGGTTACTCCTTCCGGTACACCTATTGCATGCCGATGCAAAAGATAAATATCATGGATGCATAAGGAATGACATGATGCTCATGATGAATGAATCACAGTGAGTGTTTACGAAAGTATCACTGGACACTCGTTTACCGAGTACGACTAGCCCTATTCAAATCACTTTAAGCCTGTATCTAACTTAACTTAAAGAACAAGATCAACTTACCTAACTTGCATAACCTAAGATAAAGATGCTCATCTTCGGTTAAGGGTCTAACACCTAGGAACATTACCACAACTTAGAATAGTAAAGGTATACATAATTTAACATTTAAAGTTTCATAGGCATACAAGTAGTTACTTAATTCAATCATAACAGGAGTTCTACATATCCAAATGACCTGCATGAGGACATTCTGGAAAGCTTATGAAATTCTCTACAATTCATTTGTAAACATCACAGCATGATTCTTACGTGAATCAAACTGAATTCCAGTAAATCTAGAATCTGTCCAGAATGACAGGGTTACTAACTTAATTATTTAATGATGATGCAAAAGCCTAATTTGACCAAACCAAGTTTACCAACTTGTTGCACACCCCAGAGGAACACTAGAAAGTATAGTGCCAACTTCTAAATAAATTATTTAATACCCTTTTCTAATTTATTTAGTTAATTAGGTGATTAAAGCAATATATAGTAAAACTGTTCAGAAAAATCTACAAAAATTACAGTAGCTATCTCATGCTTCACATAGACTACCATAAAAATTTCAAAGCCATTGAGTAAGTATAACAGTCTACACAAAAATGATAAGGCATACTGGCTTAAAATGGCATAATTAAGAAATCCTAATGAAAAGTGTCAAGCAACAGATTTCACATTTTTCCTAGCATCATTCTAGCATAAGAATAGTACCCACCAAATTTTACCTTCACTGGATCTATAGAAAAATTATGAAAATTCACACAAGATCCATCCATTAATAAAAGGAAATTCTATAACTTAAAAACTACACATGCACTAGCTCTGAAATTTTAAGCAGAGACTCTACTAAACCAAAATAGAGGACCCACAAAATTTCATAATTTTTGGACCACAGAAACTCAAGATAAAATTCAAACAAGTTTGCATGCTTCTAAAAACACATTTCAAACTCCTATTTAATTCATCCAATTTTTCTAAAACATGTGCTCATATACTATTTTTGTTAAATACTAGACAATACTAGGAACTCAACAAAATTAGAACCATAGCATTTGGATCTATATACTAAGAAATACAGATTTTTGAATCATGCACACAAATCTGTGAAAACAAAATAAACAAATTAATTAAGGAAACCTAACAGCTACCGGTGGGCTGGCCCAAGGAACGGCGGCCCACGAGCGCACAGGCGCGGCCCAAGCCGACAGCGCGGCCCGAGCTAGACTCCCGCCTGAGCCTCAGCGGCTGACAAGGCGGACCCGCTCGTTAGTGAGCGAAACAGGGGAGGAGCGACGGCCGGTGGCGTAGCTCGCCGCCGGTGGCTTCTCCGGCGAAGGTAAGGGTTTCTACGTGCTCGCCTCATCCTAGCGGACCTAGGGGAACCCTCATTCGTAGCTATTGACGTGACACGGAGGGGTGGCGATGGTCACGGCGGCGCTCGGCCATGGCACGGCCGGCTCCGGCGATGATATGGCGTCGCAGCCCTAACGGTTGGTGCTACGGGCTTCGGTGGTGCTCACCGGACCTAGCTACAGGCAGAGGAGGGGTGGAAAGGTCACACGGACAGCTGGCCGCGTGGAGCGCCAACTCCGGCGAGGTCCCGCCATGGCTGCGGTGGGGGAAAACGGCGAATACGCCCTTACCGAGGCTCAATCGACTCGATTGAACGGTGGAGGTCATGGAGGGGAACACGGCGAGGCTCTGGGCGAACGGAGCAATGCATTTTTGCAAAGGTGAGCAAGCGAGGCGAAGGCAAAGGTGCAGCTGGCAATGGCAGATGGCTGCGGTGGGAGGCGAGAATGCGAAATGGGACAGCGAGTGCGTCGGGCAGGCGCTGGGGTGGCTTCAAGACGCGTCTGCAACGCCAGGACGTCCGTGGTGCGTGGCCTACGCGACAGAAGGTCGGCGATGAGTGGCGGACACGCGGCGTCAAGCCTCTAAGCCGGTCGGCCACGGTGACTGACCGTTTTCTGAAAACAAACGCGATTCAGTGTTCATCGACGATGACTGACAGCACGTATTCGACGATCATCAACTCCTAATCCGTGGTGATCTAGACCATGCCATAGTTAACAAAGTTGCTCATCTACACATGAACTACAACTCTTTCCACTGGAGCTCAAGCTGGTTTGGCTCGGTTAGGGAGATACATGGCTCCAAACATGTGTACACGAAACTGTACTTCACTTTAGGACTTAGAAAAATTTGCTAAATATGAAATCAGCATGTACTTCTGACTTGTGGGCCATGTTTGAGCATGTTCTAGTCATTTTCATGAGTTGGTCATAAAACAACTTTTGTTCCTTGCTAAATTAGCTACAACTTTTGTAAAGAGTGTACAGCCATGCAAAGCTTCCAAGTTGGACTTTTTAAATAGTCAAACTATGACACTCCTAGGGTCAATTCAAGTCAAACATGCAATTAAGGGCATTTTGGTCATTTTGATCTACATGAACAATGTCCAAACAAGTAACCTAAGTGTAGTTAAGGTGTAATAGACCATGATCAACCATTTTACAAAATTGTTATACCACTTCTAATGATCACATGTGATAAAGAAAGTAAAACAAGCAATTCATTCATATGTTGCAATGAAATGTCTCACATGTTTCAAGACCTTGTTGTCATTTTATAATTGCCACATTACTACCATATTGCCATGTTTCCATGTATGAGAGTTTCATGTTACATTCACAGGTTTCACTACTTCCACTCTAAGCAATCAAGCATGAAACACATACAATTTAAAAATGTTGCGTATGTATGTTTCAATGATAATGACATGATGACATAGCTAATGCACATGTTTATGAAATGACATGCAATTAGTAGAAGCCAAACACCTAGGGTGTTACATCACCTAGGTCAAGCTACTAGTCCATACCCTCCTTAATAGTATGGCCAAAGGAAAAACAAAGTCCTAAACTACTCGAAGTGTCTCTTCAACACCAAACGACACTTAGAACTAGTCCATCTTTAACCTTGTCGTCCATCCTTTGAAAACCAAAATGATTTCCATCATAGGGGCATGACAACCATGATTGCCCAATCAATTGCCATTACCATGACCTAA
This sequence comes from Miscanthus floridulus, assembly GCF_019320115.1. Classification (NCBI taxonomy): domain Eukaryota; kingdom Viridiplantae; phylum Streptophyta; class Magnoliopsida; order Poales; family Poaceae; genus Miscanthus; species Miscanthus floridulus. The sequence goes on along the minus strand of NC_089583.1, from coordinate 32,115,849 downwards.
CTTAATTGCCTCTACAAAACACACATTAGTCATAGTAATCTCGTATTGTCATTAATCACTGAAACCCAACTAGGGGCCTAGATGCTTTCAATCTCCCCTTTTTGGTGATTGATGACAATACAACCTCGAGTATGTCAAAGAGATAAGGTTTTCAATATGCTTGGTTCATATAAGCTTTTAATAGTAAGAGCAAAGGAGTTAGACATGCTTATATGACCCAAGCCAACATGGTGTACTCAATAGATATGAAATAAGCATGAGTACAAGAATTAAAGCTCATTTGAATCGGAGTAAAACGCGGAAGCATAGCAAATGAGCATAATGAAGTGACATGACATATATATAAATCAAAGTAGAGAGCACACATGTCACATAAGTATCACAATCACACAAATATAGTTCAATGCATGAAAGTAAACATGAATGCATAATGTATCACACATAAAAAGCCAAAAGTAATAAATCATAAGCTCCCCTAGATATAATGCTCCCCCTAGATCTTACATACCCGATCCCTCTCCCCCTTTGGTGTCAAGCACCAAAACCTAAGGGTCAGTCGGCGGGGCAGGAGTAGACGAGTCAGGCACTGAGGTGTGGTGAGCGATCTAAAACTATGTAGCATCATCCTCTGATCCAAAGCTCTAAGCGGTCTGACCCTCTGTCGCTGGAAGTGAAGCTGAAGCGGTCTGGGTCTGCTCTAGGACTGGCACGGCCTATGACTCTGTAGGTATCACTGTAGGCTGTGGCTTTTATGATGCAACATATGATGGCAGCGTCTCTGTAGTCCCTATAACTGGAGCCATTGTGGTAGGAGCAGGGACTCGTAGCTCTGGCGGTGTAGGATGCCCTGTAAGCCACAACAAAAGAAGTGATATTTAGCACAAATTTTTGGATAAGACAAGTGGTCAAACTTGGGGTTAAAAAAGTCAAACAAAATATAATTTGGAATGTCATAGAATTTATAAGACACCTTATTTGAGGACACGAGAATTAATAAAAGCTTACCATGCAGGATTGTTTTTGTCATACAATTTGTAGATTAAGTTTTGGCGGTTAGACATGGATGATAATCTATAGATTACGTTTTATTTTGGAAAGATTAGCGCCCGGACGTTCTGACGGTTGTGCGCGTTCGGACACCAACGCTTGCTCTGCCCTGGTCTCTCAGATTCACGCGCCGCCGGCACCCGCGTTCAGACCGCTCCCTTCCACTCAGCTACCCACGCCGCTCAGATGACTTGGCCCTGTCTCTTCCACACTGGCACCTCGCCTGCCTCTTCCACACCACTTCGCACTGTAACACCCTCGGTGTTACGCTCTAAACAAATTACTAAACCATGTCATGAACATCATGTTTACGTGATAATGCATGTGATGGAATGAATAGATGAAGTATTGCAACCTAAAATGAGCAATAAAAATATTAAATGACAAGCTATTACACAACTCATGTATATCAAGTAGGGTTTAAAACCAATTTTTATTGAACAAAAATACTATAGAACATATATGTGGCACTTAAATAGAATTTGGAATATGAACTTTGTAGATGACAATGAAATACTTGTTGTGGAAAAACAACATTACTAGCCAACCTTTCTAATAGCCAAAAAATGGAACTTGAAATCAAATTCAGCTCAAGGACTTAGAAGAATTTAAGTATATATAAGCAGCAAGACAGTGCAATGTTTGGCGATTTATTTTGTGAAATCGAGTTAGGAGGTGGTGTCGTGTTTTAGCTCGGGTTGGTAGCCTCATATGCCATCTTGAGCATGGTGAAGATGGTTTAGGTCCAAAAGCAACCATTTAGTTGTTATATGTGTTTTAAAATGTGTGCACAACACGTTCTTGGCATAACTCGCTGGGTGGACGCGGTCACCCAGCTTGGGCGCTCGATGTTGCCGCGCTAGTCGCATGTGCGTGCGCTGCCATGTGTGGCTAGCCAAGGTTGCCTCTGGCCTGGCTATGGCCTGGCTACAGCTGGCCCTCTGCTATGGCTATTCCTATTGCCTATAGAATCAGAACCGCGGGTGTGCAGTTGTGCGTTAAAACTCAAACGGACATAGTGAGGCTTGTGCTAGCCACCCACTCTTATTGTCTCCAGTTCATGGTGCTGCCTACGCAAGGCATAGATGCAATTCTAGGAATGAACTGGTTGAGAAACTTTGGGGTAGTCTTGAACCTTAGGCAAAGAATTGTTGAGTTGAAGCTTCCTTCTTCTGAGGATAGAATGTCTCTCCTTATGTCTTTAGTTTCCACCTACCAGTTATGGCTCATACTGAAGCTTCTCCTGATCTTGCTTCTATTTCTATGGTTTGTGAGTTTTCGGATGTCTTCCCCGAGGATCTACCTGGGTTACCACTGGATCGGGAGGTTGAGTTTGCAATTGAGTTAGAACCTGGTACTACTCCTATGTCGTAGCGTCCCTATGAAAGGTCCTAATGGCTAGAGGGGGTGAAGAGCCTATTAAAAATTTCTACAACAACACTTAGCAAACCGGTTAGACGATTATGAGGCTAAGCAAGTGTTGCGCTAGCCTACTAAAATTGCAAGCCACCTACCATAATTCTAGTTTATATGGTTTTTATCCACACAATAGCTATGTCACTACACTAAGTTAGTGCGCTCTCAAATGCTAACTAAAGAGCCACACTAACCAAACTAACAAGCTCTCACAACTAGCTACACTAAAGAGCTTGACAACTAGTTTGCGGTATTATAAAGAGAGAGAGCAAGATAGTTATACCGCCATGTCGAGGAGTGAACCAATCAATCACAAGGATGAATACCAATGAAGACCAATCACCTCAGAATCAAATGATGATATAATGATTTTTTACCGAGGTTCACTTGCTTACCGGCAAGCTAGTCTTCGTTGTGGTGATTCACTCACTTGGGGGTTCACGCGCTAATTGGCATCACACACCAAACCCTCAATAGGGTGTCACACAACCAACACAAGATGAGTATCACACAAGCCACGAGTAATTCACTAGAGTACCTTTTGGCTCTCCGCCGGGGAAAGGTCAAGAACCCCTCACAATCACTAGGATCAGAGCCGGAGACAATCACCAACCTCCACTTGATGATCCTCACTGCTCCAAGCCATCTAGGTGGCAGCAACCACCAAGAGTAACAAGCGAATCCTGCAGCGAAACACGAACACCAAGTGCCTCTAGATGCAAACACTCAAGCAATGCACTTGGATTCACTCCCAATCTCACAAAGATGATGATGAGGACATGACACCCATGCATATGACCATGTTTGGCGCATGGTATGGAGGGGTAGGAGGCCAGCAAGGGTGTCCAAGTCAAGAAGGAGGCCCGAGGCTAATTCGGTTCGCATCCCCGAGGTGGAGGCCCAAAACAACTCAAGTTCGAGCCCGTCTCGGAGTCCAGGAGCAGCACGTACTAAAAACGACGCCCAAGTCGCATATAGTGTCTGTTTTGGGCGTTCTTTATATGGATGGAAAGATAATTTCATGGAGCTTCCAATCCCACCTTAAAATTCAATGGAAGTCAACAGGAATCATTAAAACAAATGGACGTCCAACAGAATGATTTCGAGTCTGTCTCGGCCTTCAGGACCAGTCTGCTTTAAACTGGTCACCCAGGACGGATCCGGACTCCGTTTTCGACGATCCACATATGGTTGGAAAGCTAATTTAATAAGGAAGCCAATCCAGGTGGTCTCACATCAGAATCCCTTCAGAATCAATGGGAATAATTAAAACAAGTCAGCGTCCAAAATCTGCCAGGGTGCTGCGACACCTTCTTTTGGTCCGTTGGACCGTGTATCGTGTTTGGGCCCATTAGGGGGCGCGTCCAGGGTAGGTGATGACCCTAAGGCCTTTATAATCAAATGCTGCTGCCGTCATTAGGTTTTGGGTTTTGCTTAGATTATTCTGTCAAGAACAGTTTCGCCGTTCATCGGTTTGTGAGACCCCAACTTCGTGAGATAATCATCCATCTGCAATTTGGTTGCGTTCTTTCTTGTTCTTGCTTGTGTTCTTTGTTGCGTAGGTAGGGATTAGCCTTCTTAGCGAGATCAACCTGGTCTATGACTTGGTTGATAACCAGAGGAACTGTATTGCTAAGATTGCAGGGTTCGATCTTTCGATCTGAAGCCGGATCGGTGTGTCATTCTCTGCCACAACGATAGTTACAATCAGCTGACGGAAGATCGGGATCCCCGTCTCCATTAAGTGGTAATTAGAGCTAAGGTATACCACCAGGTTCACATTTATCCTCTAGTTTTGAGTGTTTTGCTTTCGTCCCATAGTCCAGTGCCATATTTTTTCCCTGTCCTAGAACCTTCCGCACCATAGCCTTTGCATATTTCAGTTTCAGAGTCCGTCGTGTTGAGTTTGTGTCCTGGTCAAGGTCTTGTTGCTGGTTAGGTCATGTTAGAGTCTAGTTCGTGTGTTTTCCTCCATCGTTTCCATCAAATCTTTGCTGTTATGACCAGTTTTGCGCACATTGTTTCTGTTTTGCCCTCTAATTCGGAGCCAATTCTTAAAACTGGTCTAGTTTTCGCATACGAACTCTGATTTCGACGTTCCATATATCAAAATCGATCAAAAAAATTCAGATTTGTCCATCCCCGGCGTTGTCGGGGTTCGAAAATTTTAAATTGGTCAAAAGGTGGTCACAAGATCATCTTTTCGTGGTCACAAGGGTTTTGTCGATTTTGAGCAAGTTTTCTGAAAATTCCACATGCCACGTCTTTCACTTGTTTAAGCTCATATTTTCTGTGGTTACTTCTTTTGTGCTCCTAAGTAAAGGAAAAATATCAAAAAAAATAAAATAAAAAAGTTGAAATTTCCCAAAAAAAACAACGACAGCCTAAAAATAGAAAAAAAAGAGAGGGGCAAAAGAGGAACAATATTTAGAGGAGAACATAGAGAAGACCAAAGTGAGCTGTGTTAGCGTGTGCTGTCTGATTCCTTGTTTGTGTTGCTATTTCCATCCACCATACTTGTTTTTCATACACCTGTCACCTTGCTATCCACCATACTTTTATCACACACCTAGTACTTGGAACATTTTAGACCAGCAACGAGAACAAGTACTTTGGACTATAATTCAGCATTATTTTCTGTTACTAACTTTTGTGCCAGATATACATATTACTCTTTGTTTGCCTTCCAAGCTCTATAAATTCTTTAGATCAGTACAGAAAAAGGGCTTTGCAATCTCGGTACCACTATCTCATAGGTATCACGAACCAGCCGCCGGTTGTACTGCCACTGCTTGCGTTGGTAAGAACTTTGTAAGATCTTGGTAAGACGCTTCCACTTGCTGTGAAAAGTGACACCACTGCAACCACATAGTCATTTGGTAGGGATAACTTTCACCATTTGTTCCTTGTTTTTGTGTTTACAATGATAGGTTGTTCGTATCCACCGACTTATGATGGTATAGGTGCTGATGAGTACATGGAGTGGGAAATTGCCATCGATAACATATTTGCTACACGCTTTATGTGTCCAAGGAGGAAGGTAAAAAATGCAGCTAGTGTTTTGCAACATTCTGCTTTATCTTGGTGGGAGTCTTTAGATCCTTCTGATAAACCTCAAACTTGGAATGATATGCAACTTCTTATGCGAGAAACCTTTGTTAATCCATCTCCTATTTTGACTTCATATGCTAAGGTGCACCATTTAGAGGAAGAGTCTATTGTTATTCCTCTTGCTATGACTAACCTTCTATAGAATAATGTACATAAGCGAGAGGATGACGTGGAAGAAAATGAGGAGCTCACAACCTCATATGCAAATTCAGAACCATCACTTCACAATGCACCTATTACTCCTGCTGAGAACACAGGTAATGCCCATGGTCCTACACTCACGGAAGGTGAAAATTGTCTTAATGTACTAAATTTTTCCATAAACCATGCTGTCATAGAGCAATTGTTAGTGGAACCCTCTCTTGATTTATCTCTATCCCATGATAATTTGCTTGAAGTTCCTTGTGATAAAGATGAATTGGTTGATGATGCTTCAGTTTTACATGTTTTGGAACCAGTCACTTGTGCTGAAAATAAACATATTATTCATATTGCTACTAAAACTGATGAGTTCAAACTGTTGTCTTCTTTACATACTTTGGGTTACATTGAATTTGATGTTTTGTGTAACCTAGATTGTTTGGAGGAGAGCCTTTTTAAATATGCTGATTTGCCTTGGTTTTCTAAACACACATATCATGTTATTAGCAGATATAACAACAAGGGACAATATATGATACATCGAGTATACATTCGTAATGATATGAATTCTCCTTTTGTTGTACAAGATTATGATCGTTTAGAGGGCAGCTATAATAATACAAACATTTTCTCATGTTCCTTAAAGAAACTAGTTCACTTCCAAGAAGGGGAGCATTGTTGGTAACTACCTATGTCTGCTCGACCATCTATTCCTGCATTGTCTTTGGTTAGTTCTAATCTTTTGCAGGATAGTGTTGACATACATCGTGTGCATTCGGATCATGGAGTCTACATGCTTGCTAAAATTTTTATGCGAGATGACATGCTAGAAACTTGGAAACATGGTCACGTTCTTTCTCGTAATTATTTTAGTTTTCTTTGTCTTCGCAACCCCGTTCTCCTTTATGTTGTGCAGGATCAGTTTCAAGCACAATCGACGCCGAGGATGGCTTTTCGTTAAGAAGGGGAGGATCATGAGGACATGACACCCATGCATACGACCACGTTTGGCGCATGGTATGGGGGGGGTAGGAGGCCAGCAAGGGTGTCCAAGTCAAGAAGGAGGCCTGAGGCTAATTCGGTTCGAGTCCCCGAGGTGGAGGCCCAAAACAACTCAAGTTCGAGCCCGTCTCGGAGTCCAGGAGCAGCACGTACTAAAAATGACGCCCAGGTCGCATACGGTGTCCGTTTTGGGCGTTCTTTATATGGATGGAAAGATAGTTTCATGGAGCTTTTAATGGAACTGGTCCCACCTTAAAATTCGATGGGAATCAACGGGAATCATCAAAACAAGTGGACGTCCAACAGAATGATTTCGAGTCTGCCTCGGCCTTCAGGACCAGTCTACCTTAAACTGGTCACCCAGGACACATCCGGACTTTGTTTTTGACGATCCACATATGGTTGGAAAGCTAATTTGATAAGGAAGCCAATCCAAGTGGTATCATATCAAAAGTCCTTCAGAATCAACAGGAATCGTCAAAACAAGTCAGCATCCAGAATCTACCAATGTACTGCGACACCTTCTTTTGGTCCGTTGGACCGTGTATCGTGTTTAGGCCCATTAGGGGGTGCATCCAGGGTAGGCGATGACCCTAAGACCTTTATAATCATACACCGCCACCATCATTCGGTTTTGAGTTTTGCTTAGATTATTCTATCAAGAACAATTTCACCGTTCATCGGTTTGTGAGACCCCAACTTCGTGAGATAATCATTTATCTGCAATTTGGTTGCGTTCTTTCTTGTTCTTGCTTGTGTTCTTCATTGTGCAGGCAGGGATTAGCCTTCTTGGCAAGGTCAACCTAGTCTGTGACTTGGTTGATAACCAGAGGAGCTATGGTGCTAAGATTGCAGGGTTCGATCTTTCGATCTAAAGCCAGATCGGTGTGTCATTCTCCGGCACAACGATAGTTACCATCACCTGACGGAAGATCGAATCTATGATGGAGATGAGTGGGAGGGCTTTGTCTAAGCTCACAAGGTTGCTATGTCAATGCAAATGGCCAAAAAAGTGAGCTAGAGCCAGTCATGGGGCTTAAATAGAAGCCCCCATGAAATAGAGATGTTGTACCCCTTCACAGGGCACTGCTTGGGGTGACCGGAGGCTCCGGTCAAATCTACCAGATGCAGGACCCTAGCGTTTGGTCGTCCGATGCTTGCCACATGTCATCGGCTTCAAACACTGATCGCCCGATCTCAATGGTCATCAGTACATTTAAGTAGTGACCGGACGCGCTGCTCAAAGTGACCGGACGCACCAACACCAGCATCCGATCGTTTCCAGTAAGGTTCCACTCATGACCGGACACGTCAGTTCGATCATGACCAGACACAGGACCTTAGCGTCCGGTCACTTCCAGTAAGGTTCCTGCGGCGACCGGACATGTTTGGTCATGCCCAACCGGACTCACTCGGCGTCCAGTCACACACTGTCTCCTCTGTGTGCTGCAACGTCAGCGGGACCGGACGCACCCCGTCAGCGTCCGGTCACAAAGAGACCCAACATCCAGTCGAAGACCGATGCCAGCATCTTTACTGCTTCCACTGACCGGACACTCTGGTCCAGTTGAGACCAGCGTCTGGTGCACTCTGTACAACCCTGTCTTTTCTGTACAGAGCGCCCATGGCACCGTCGAACTGTCTGCACTCTATGGGTGGACACTCCACCGGTGAAGTTTCTAACCCTTGCTCAAATGTGCCAACCACCAAGTGTATCACCTTATGCATATGTGTGTTACAAAATTTTCACAAACATTTTCAAGGGTGTTAGCACTTCACTAGATCCTAAATGCATATGCAATGAGTTAGAGCATCTAGTGGCACTTTGATAACCGCATTTTTATATGAGTTTCACCCCTCTTAATAGTACGACTATCGATCCTAAATGTGATCACACTCACTAAGTGTCTCGATCACCAAAACAAAAATGGCTCCTACCACTTATACCTTTGCCTTGAGCCTTTTGTTTTTCTCTTTCTTCTTTTCAAGTCCAATCACTTGATCATCACCATGGCATCACCATCATCATGTCATGATCTTCATTTGCTTCACCACTTGGAATGTGTTACCTATCTCATAATCACTTGATAAACTAGGTTAGCACTTAGGGTTTCATCAATTCACCAAAACCAAACTAGAGCTTTCAATCTCCCCCTTTTTGGTAATTGATGACAACCCTTACACAAAGATATAAATTGAAATTCAATTGAATCCATGTTGCTTGCCGAAGCATATTTACCAAGTGTAAAAACATATGGACATGTTTCATGAACCCCACATGGTAGCAATTGCTCCCCCTACATATGTGCTAAGAGTTTGGATTGTAGCTTGCACATGTGCTTAAATAGGAAATATAGGAGACAATGTCTACCAAATGATGCTAATGTATAAAAGATGGACCTTTGAAGCGTGATACCAATCAGAGTGCACCAATATACCATCCTTAGCACCATGGTTAGCTCGATACCACTTGGAAATGAAATCACTAGATAACATATGCATGCTAGTTTTTCATTTCATCATTCAAACCTACAACTAGCATACACCACAACAAGCATGGATATTGAAATTTAAAACTTGTGCCATGCAAGCAAACATATGAAATGCGCATTCAAATGCACCATACAAGTTCATGAGCTGTCTCCCCCTACTTGTCTGCTCAAAATTTTAATTGATCCCCTTCCTTTGTCATATCTCTCCCCCTATGTCAAATTCTCCCCATAGCACTAATATCTTTGTGTTTCTCCCCCTTTGGCATCAATGACCACAAAGGTTCAAAATGTACATAGGTTGAGATTATCAATGTCAATCAACGGGATGAGGATCATTTTCCCAAATTTGATTCAATTTAAAATACTTGTCAAAGATATTTAACTCGGTTTGATCCAAGGACAAGCTTCTTCACACCTCCAAATAAGGGTTATCTTGTACCATGTTGAGTTAAACGCTTAGAGCTCATTTTCTAGATCAAACACTAGGTTTACAAGCCCACAAACATGTCATATGCTACCACTAGACCAAATCAAACATAGAAGCAATAGTGATACCATATAATCATCAAATTTATTTGATTTTCATGAATGAGCCTATTAAATGTGTAAGATGTCTAGATGCACTAAACACATCCTTAGCAAGGATGTATGCCATGCCAATCAACTTTTACCTTGGATTGCTCGAAGGAGAGGCATGTCATATAAGTGGGGGGTTCATCAACACATATTTGAGAAATCCAATATGTTCAACTCATTCCTCAGCTTGCAAAACCTTTTCTCATCCAATGGCTTGGTGAATATATCGGCAAGTTGATCATCGGTGCCTACACTCTCAATGCAAATGTCCCCTTTTTGTTGGTGATCTCTTATGAAATGGTGGCAGACATCAATGTGCTTTGTTCTTGCATGTTGAACTGGGTTCTTGGTTAACTTGATTGCACTCTCATTGTCACATAGCAATGGCACTTTCTTGAACTTGATTCCAAAGTCATTCAAGGTGGCCTTCATCCAAAGTATTTGTGCACAACAACTACCAGTAGATATGTATTTGGCTTCGGCGATTGATAATGCAACACTATTTTGCTTCTTTGATGACCATAAAACAAGTGATCTTCCCAACAATTGACATGTGCCCGAGGTGCTCTTCCTTTCAACCTTGCATCTCGCATAATCCGAGTCGGAGTAACCAATTAGCTCAAACTTTGCTCCTTTGGGATACCACAAACCAACATTTTGTGTTTGCTTTAAGTACCTCAATATTCTCTTTGTAGCCTTCAAATGACTTTCTCTTGGTGAGGCTTGAAATCTTGCACACATGCATACACTAAACATGACATCCGGCCTTGATGCGGTCACATAGAGTAGGCTTCCAATCATAGACCGATACATTTTTTGATCCACCATATTGCCACTTGCATCACTATCCAAGATGCCATTTGTTCCCATTGGTGTACTAATGGCTTTGCTATCACTCATGCCAAACTTCTTGATCATGTCCTTGATGTACTTGCCTTGACTCACAAATGTACCATGCTTCAATTGCTTGATTTGATGACCAAGGAAGTAACTTAACTCTCCAATCATGGACATCTCAAACTCAATAGCAATCATCTTTCCAAACTCTTCACAAAAGTCTTGATTGGTTGATCCAAATGTGATGTCATCAACATAGATTTGCAACACAAATAAATCTTTTCCAATCTTCTTGATGAAAAGATTGGTGTCAACCTTGCCCATCATGAACCCTTTAGAGAGTAGGAAGTCCCTCAATCTCTCATACCATGCTCTAGGTGCATGCTTCAAGCCATACAATGCCTTCTTCAACTTGTACACATGGTCAGGCTTTTTGTCATCTTCAAAACTAGGAGGTTGCTCAACATATACTTCTTCATTGATGTAACCATTGAGAAATGCACTCTTAACATCCATTTGATAGAGCTTGATGTTGTCAGCACAAGCATAGGCTAGCAACATTCTAATTGCTTCCAATCTAGCAACCGGGGCATATGTTTCTCCAAAGTCAAGACCTTCAACTTGTGTATATCCTTGTGCTACCAATCTTGCTTTGTTCCTTACTACAATCCCATCTTGATCTTGCTTGTATCTAAAGACCCATTTGGTTCCAATCACATTGTGTCCCTTTGGTCTCTCTACTAATTCCCATACTTGATTTCTTATGAAGTTATTCAATTCTTCATGCATAGCATTCACCCAATCAACATCCTTCAATGCTTCATCTATCTTCTTTGGTTCAATGGATGACACAAATGAGAAGTGCTCACAAAATAAAGCCAATCTTGATCTAGTTTGCACACCTCTTAAAATATCACCAATGATAGTGTCCAATGGATGATCCCTTGCAATATTGGTTGGTTGGAGGATTGGAACTTGATTGCTTGCACTTGCTTGATCATTAGGTTGAGATGATGTACTAGCCACTTGATCTTGTTCATTATCATGAGAGCCACTTGTGCTAGCTTGATTTGTACCATCTTGCACATTTGAGTTAGAGAGCACTTGCATTTGATCATCTTCATCATCATTCACTTGCCTAGGCCTCAATTCACCAACATCCATGTTCTTCATGGCATTTGAAAGTTGAATGCCTCTAACATCTTGTAAGTTCTCATTCTCTTCTTGTGAACCCTTGGTTTCATCAAATTCAACATCATGAACTTCCTCAAGGGTACCACTTTCCAAATTCCAAACTCTATATGCTTTGCTAGTGGTTGAGTATCCAAGTAGGAATCCTTCATCACATTTCTTATCAAACTTGCCCAATCTAGTGCCTTTCTTCAAGATATAGCATTTGCAACCAAAGACCCAAAAATATGCAATGTTGGGCTTTCTACCATTCAAGAGTTCATATGGTGTCTTCTCTTTCAATGGGTGACAATAGAGGCGGTTGCTACAATACCAAGCCATGTTGATAGCTTCGGCCCAAAAAGATTGACTCACATTGTACTCACTAGGCATAGACCTTGCCATATCAATGAGTATTCTATTCTTCCTCTCAACAAGGCCATTTGATTGTGGAGTGTACTTGGCCAAGAATTGATGTATAATTCCAAATTCATCACACAACTCATCAATTCTAGTGTTCTTGAACTCACTACCATTGTCACTTCTAACTCTCTTGATGGTTGTTTCAAACTCATTGTGAATGCCTTTAACAAATGATTTGAATGTTGCAAACACGTCACTTTTGTCCACTAGAAAGAATACCCAGGTGTATCTAGTATAATCATCCACTATCACAAAGCCATATTTGTTACCACCAATGCTAGTGTATTGAGTTGGCCCAAACAAGTCCTTGTGCAATAACTCAAATGCTTTACTAGTGCTCATCATGCTTTTCTTAGGATGGGTGTTTCCAACTTGTTTGCCGGCTTGACAAGAGCTACAAAGCTTATCCTTTTCAAACACAACATCTTTCAAGCCTCTAACCAAGTCATGCTTAACCAATCTATTCAATTGTTTTATTCCAACATGACCAAGCCTTCTATGCCATAACCAACCCATGCTAGACTTAGTGACCAAACATGTAGATAATCTAGCTTCACTAGCATTGAAATCAACCAAGTATAGATTCTCATATCTAAAGCCTTTGAAAATCAAATTAGAGCCATCTACACTTATGATCTCTACATCATCTACCCCAAATATGCATTTGAATCCAAGATCACACAATTGAGCCATGGATAGCAAATTGAAGTTCAAGCTCTCTACTAGCAACACATTGGATATGCTCATGTCATTGGATATTGCAATCTTACCAAGCCCTTTGACCTTGCCTTTGCCATTATCACCAAACATGATACTATCATAACCATCATTGCCATTGGTGTTGATTGAGTTGAACATTCTTGCATCACTAGTCATGTGTTGAGTGCACCCACTATCAAGAACCCAATGCCTTCCTCTGGCTTTGTAATTTACCTAAAAAGAAGATCAATTCTTTTTAGGTACCCAAACTTGCTTGGGTCCTTGAAGGTTAGTCACTAAGTTCTTTGGTATCCAAATGACTTTCTTCTTTGAGCCCATCCATGGTTTACCAATGAACTTAGCCTTTACACCATTTGCACCCTTGGTAAGCACATAGAAAGAATCAAGCTTAATGGAGAATACATTAGCTTGTGGCTTCTTTTTCATGCACTTTTGCTCTACATGTCCAACTTGCTTGCAACTAGTGCAAAACTGACCATTGTTCTTCACAAAACTAGTCTTGTGAGGAGCAAAGACCGCTTTGCCTTTCTTGGGGTATGGCCCAATCCCTCTTTGTAGAGAGAAGTTCTTTGGCTACCCAAGCACATAAGCAAGCGGTCCTCACCACCATAGGCCTTAGCCAAGGTGTGAGTGAGCTTATTGACCTCCTTCTTGAGGTTCTCATTCTCAACATTAGTGAGGCATCACAAGTGAAACCATCACAACTAGATGAGGTGGAAGTAGAAGTACTACAAGAAGGGTTAGCGGGAGGAACAATAATAGGCATAGATAATGATTCATTAATTATATCACAAGTTAAGCCTACATTGCAAGTCTCAACATGCTTCTTTTTATTTTGCTCATCAAGCAAAGAGGAATGAGCCTTTTCAAGCTTTTGTGAGCCTTGCCAAGCTTCTCATGGGCTTCCTCTAGCCTCTCATGAGATGCATTGAGCTCATCAAAGGCTTGCTTAAGGGCTTTTAGTTCCTTACGCAAGCTTTTGCATTCCCTTCTCTTAATGTCAAAGTGTTCTTTAGCATCTTCTAGCATGTCAAATAGTTCATCCTTAGTAGGTTCATCATCATCACTATCACTATCACTATCATTTTCATTTTCATTATCATGTTCCTCATCACTTCCATCATCACAAATTTGTACCTTAGTGGCCTTAGCCATGAAGCATGATGGAGTGTCGAAGAGAGAAGGCTTCTCATTGATAGCAATGCTTGCAAGTGCCTTCTTCTTGGTGGTCTTGTCATTACCACTAGCATCATCATCACTTGAGGAAGCATCACTATCCTAAGTGATTACATATGAACCACCCTTCTTATTCTTGAAGATCATCTAGTCCTTCTCTTTCTTTTCCTTCTTGTCCTTCTTGTTCTTCTTATCATCATCTTTGTCACTATTGTATGGACATTGAGCAACAAGATGATCTTTGCTTCCACAATTGAAGCACCTTCTTGACTCTTCCTTGTTCTTGGATGAAGATTTCTTCCTTCTAGCATGGTAGCCTTTCTTTACCATAAACTTGCCAAATCTCTTGATAAAGAGAGCCATCTTCTCATCATCATCATCATCCCATGAACCATCATCTTCACTTTATGTTTCTTGCTTTGCCTTGCCCTTGGATGATGTGGCCTTGAATGCCACACTCTTCTTCTTCTTCTCATCTTTCTTCTCCTTCTTTTCTTCCTTCTCATCATCATCTCTATATGTATCATCGATCATTATATCTCCCAACACTTGGTTAGGTGTCATGGTGTCCAAACCACTCCTCATAAGAATAGTGACCAATGTGCCAAATCTTGAAGGTAAGCATCTCAAGAACTTGTGGGATAAGTCCTTGTCCTTCACTTCTTCTCCAAGTGCTTTGAGATCATTGACAAGCACTTGAAGCCTATAGAACATCTCCGGCACACTCTCATCCTCTTTCATCTTGAACCTTGCAAACTTCTCTTTGAGAATGTATGCCTTTGCACCTTTTATGGCTTGAGTGCCCTCAAATGATTCCTCTAATTTCTTCCATGCCTCATGAGCTCTCTCAATGTTCTTGATTTGCTCAAATGTTCTCTCGTCCAAAGCATCATGGATGGCACTAAGAGCAATGTCATTATTTTGAAGTAGCATTTCTTCAGCGGCGGTGGGAGCCTCTTCATCATCAATCTCAATTTTGGTCTCTACCACCTTCCAAACCTTCCTATTGATTGACTTGATATAAGTTGTCATCTTAGCCTTTCAATAGGGATAGTTAGAGCCATCAAATTGGGGGTGGCTTCATGGTGTTGTTGATTTGAGCCATTTTTACACCAAAGGTTGTTAAGCCTCAAATCACGGTGACCTCTGCTCCGATACCACTTGAAATGTCCTAATGGCTAGAGGGGGGGTGAATAGCCTATTAAAAATTTCTACAATAACACTTAGCAAACCGGTTAGATGATTATGAGGCGAAGCAAGTGTTACGCTAGCCTACTAAAATTGCAAGCCACCTACTATAATTCTAGTTTATATGGTTTCTATCCACACAATAGCTATGTCTCTACACTAAGTTAGTGCGCTCTCAAATGCTAACTAAAGAGCCACACTAACCAAACTAACAAGCTCTCACAACTAGCTACACTAAAGAGCTTGACACTAGTTTGCAGTATTGTAAAGAGAGAGAGCAAGATAGTTATACTGTCATGTCGAGGAGTGAACCAATCAATCACAAGGATGCATACCAATGAAGACCAATCACCTCAGAATCAAATGATGACACAATGATTTTTTATCGAGGTTCACTTGCTTGCCGGCAAGCTAGTCCTCGTTGTGGTGATTCACTCACTTGGAGGTACACGCGCTAATTGGCATCACACGCCAAACCCTAAATAGGGTGCTGCACAACCAAAACAAGATGAAGATCATACAAGCCATGAGCAATTCACTAGAGTACCTTTTGGCTCTCCACCGGAGAAAGGTCAAGAACCCCTCACAATCACCACGATCAGAGCCAGAGACAATCACCAACCTCCACTCGACGATCCTTGCTGCTCCAAGCCATCTAGGTGGTGGCAACCACCAAGAGTAACAAGTGAATCCCTTAGCAAAACACGAACACCAAGTGCCTCTAGATGCAAACACTCAAGCAATGCACTTGGATTCACTCCCAATCTCACAAAGATGATGAATCTATGATGGACATGAGTGGGAGGGCTTTGGCTAAGCTCACAAGGTTGCTATGTCAATGCAAATGGCTAAGAGAGTGAGCTAGAGCCGGTCATGGGGCTTAAATAGAAGCCCCCATGAAATAGAGCTATTGTACCCCTTCACTAGGCACTACTCGGGGTGACCGGACGCTCCGGTCAAATCGACCGGACGCAGGACCCTAGCGTCCGGTCGCCCGATGCCTGCCATGTGTCATCGGCTTCAAATGCTGATCGCCCGATCTCAATGGTCATTAGTACATTTAAGTAGTGACCGAACATGTTGCTCAAAGTGACCGGACGCACCAACACCAGCGTCCGGTCGTTTCCAGTAAGGTTCCACTCGTGACTGGACACGTCAGTTCGATCATGACCAGACACAGGACCCCAGCGTCCTGTCACTTCTAGTAAGGTTCTAGCAATGACCGGACGCATTCGGTCATGCCCAACCGGACTCACCCAGCGTCCAGTCACACACTATCTCCTCTATGTGTTAGCATATTTTCACAAACATTTTCAAGGGTGTTAGCACTTCACTAGATCCTAAATGCATATGCAATGAGTTAGATCATCTAGTGGCACTTTGATAACCGCATTTCGATATGAGTTTCACCCCTCTTAATAGTATGGCTATCGATCCTAAATGTGATCACACTCACTAAGTGTCTCGATCACCAAAACAAAATGGCTCCTACCACTTATACCTTTGCTTTGAGCCTTTTGTTTTTCTCTTTCTTATTTTCAAGTCCAATCACTTGATCATCACCATGGCATCACCATCATCATGTCATGATCTTCATTTGCTTCACCACTTGGAATGTGCTACCTATCTCATGATCACTTGATAAACTAGGTTAGCACTTAGGGTTTCATCAATTCAACAAAACCAAACTAGAGCTTTCACCCTACCGCATGGCTCCAAAGGAACTGACAGAACTGAAGATGCAGCTAGAGGAATTATTGGAGATGGGATTCATCCGTCCTAGTTTCTCACTGAAAGGATCAAGATACCCAAGAGGGGGTGAATTGGGCTAATTCTAAAATTCTTTGCAATGATTAAACCCTACACTTGGCCCACTTCACCCCTTGTGCCTAGAAGATCTACCGTACAAAGTTTAGCACCCTATGTTCCAATCCTACTCTAGCATGGCAATTCTAAGTATGTAAAGACAAGAATTGAATTGCTCAAATATAATGCTTAAAGTAAAGAGAGGAGAAGGAACACGGTGATGTTTTGCCGAGGTATCGGAGAGTCGCCACTCCCCACTAGTCCTCGTTGGAGCACCTGCGCAAGGGTGTAGCTCCCCCTTGATCCGCGCAAGGATCAAGAGCAATTACGGGTTGATTCTTCGACACTCCATCACGGTGAATCACCCATAACCGCTCACAACTTGAGTTGGGTCATCCACAAGCTCCACCGGATGATTGCCAAACTCCCAATCACCACCAAGCCATCTAGGTGATGGCGATCACCAAGAGTAACAAGCAAGAACTCTCACTTGACCACAACAAGCCTAATGAGAAGGGTGGATGCACACTTTCTACTCTCTTTTTACTAATGAGGTCTTGATCTTGGATTCTCAAATCTCAATCTCCTCACTAGGCTCTTGCTCTCCTTGGCACTCTCAAGGGTTTTTCTTAGGTGTTGAAATGGACAAGAGTACTCCCTTGAATGAATAGAGGAAGTATTTATACCTCCTCATTCAAAATGAACCGTTATGTGCCTCTATGGGGTGACCAGACGCTCTGGTCAAGTTGACTGGACGCTCCAATTAGTTCTCCCCGCCACAGAGCCGTTAAGTTGTGACCGGACACTGACCAGCATCCAGTCAGCACTGACCAGATGCATCCGGTCGTGAAAACTGCTCTCTGGAACCTTACTGATGTTGACCGGACGCTGGCACCCAATGTTCGGTCACTTTTCTCTCAGCGTCCGGTCACAACCAGACGACTTCACCTTGATCAAATGAACTAACCGGACTCTGCGCCAGCGTCCGGTCACACCAAAACCAGTGTCTGGTCAACATTTGACCCTCCATTCACTTCCAACTCAAAATCATATGTGAATAAAGTTTGCTCTAATTAATCTAAGGGCTACTTAGGAGCTACCTAGTGCTAGATTTGACAAGTGTGCACCACACCTAACCCACTAGACTTATCTAGGTCAAGCTACTAGTTCATACCCCCCTTAATAGTATGGCCAAAGGAAAAACAAAGTCATAAACTACTCTAAGTGTCTCTTCAACACCAAACGACACTTAGAACTAGTCCATCCTTAACCTTGTCATCAATCCTTTGAAAACCGAAATGATTTCCATCATAGGGACATGACAACCATGATTGCACAATCAATTGCCATTACCATGACCTAACTTAATTGCCTCTACAAAACACATGTTAGTCATAGTAATCTCGTATTGTCATTAATCACCGAAACCCAACTAGGGGCCTAGATGCTTTCAATCTCCCCCTTTTTGGTGATTGATGACAATACAACCTTGAGTATGTAAAAGAGATGAGGTTTTCAACATGCTTGGTTCATATAAGCTTTTGACAATAAGAACAAAGAAGTTAGACAAGCTTATATGACCCAAGCCAACATGATGTACTCAATAGATATGAAATAAGCATGAGTACAAGAAATAAAGCTCATTTGCATCGGAGTAAAATGCAGAAGCAAAGCAAATGAGCATAACCAAGTGACATGACATACATAAAGATCAAAATAGAGAGCACACATGTCACATATCACATAAATATCATGATCAAACGTATGTAGTTCAATGCATGAAAGTAAACATGAATGCATAATAATGTATCACACTTAAAAAGCCGAATGTAATAAAACATAAGCTCCCCCTAGATATAGAGCTCCCCCTAGATCTAACATACTCGATCCCTCTCCCCCTTTGGCGTCAAACACCAAAACCTAAGGGTCCGTCGGCGGGGCTGGAGCAGACAAGTCGGGCGCTGAGGTGCGGTGAGTGATCTAGAACTGTGCAGCATCATCATATGATCCTAAGCTCTGAGCTATATGACCCTCCATCGCTAGAAGTGAAGCTAAAGCGGTCTGGGTCGGATCTGGGACTGGTACGGCCTGTGACGCTAGTAGTATGACTGTAGGAAGGGGCTCTAAAGACGATGCAACTGATGATGGGAGCGTCTCTATAGTCCTAGTGACTAGAGCAACGGTGGTAGGTATAGGGACATGAAGCTCTGACGGTGTAGGCTGCCCTATCAACTCACTAAATGTCACACCAAGGCTCCTGGAAACTGGAGTATCTGTCATAAGCATCAATGAACTCTAAGTCGGTGTGAAGCCCGTATGTAGAGGTGTGAAGGAAGGACCCTAGGCTGGTACTAGCAAAGCAAACCACTAGGACACCTGCTCTGTAGGTGAAGCAAACAAGGTAGCTGGTTGTCCCTGACTCTAAAGCCCACTAGGCTAAAAATCTAGAGTCACTGTAGTGGTGGTAGGCTTGCTGAGCTGAGGTGTAAGCTATGGCGGTGGAGCCCCAATGGCTGTAATGACATGTTGTATGAAACCAAGTAACTGCTGCTGAATGAGGAGCTGCTACTGCTGCATGGCCTGCTGTTGCTGCTGGATAGACAGCTGCTATTGCTGGAACTCATCCTGTCGGGCCTGAACCTGTGCAAGTGCAGCTTGCGATCTCCTGGGCTTGGTGAGCCTGATCCTGCCTCATCCGCTCAAGTATAGCAAGTAGAGCAAGATCTGTCTGTGGTGGCTGGGGTGGAGCTGAACTAGAGCCACCGGCCTCACTGTCATTGCTCAAGGAGGCTTATGAGGAATAGCCTCGTAGTCATCATCTAAACTGTCACTAGGGTCGCTCTCGACCATACCCTCTGGCTGTGCATCTAGCTACTCCTCCATTATCGCTGCAACAAACCTGATAATCTCATCCTGTTAGGTTGCAGTCTCTGGCACCTCTAGGTGACGACGTGGTAGGCTAGGTGTCCTCGCTCTGCTATGACGGAGCATCTGAGTTATGTTATAAGCTAGAAACTCTATAGTAGCACCAGAATACTCTGCCAACATCTCAGGAGGCCTCACTGTGACTGCCCTATGAATCAAAAAAAGTGATCCAGTGAGCATACGGTAGCTGATGATGGCCTCTAAACCCCTCTACAAGTGTATCCTCCATCTCAGAAAGAATGACATTCCATATATCAAACACTGTCTACTGCGTTCAGTAGCCACAACTGAATGCGAGTCAATCCCTTGCGATATCCCATCCTTGGTAGCAGGGTCCTCCTCATGATAGCATCAAGCAGTCTAGCTGTAGGAGTAAGATCTCTGGGTGTCCTGCTCGACCCCTCGCTGAATGGCTCTATGAAGCAAGGTCGAATGAGATCTATGGGAGGCACAAGACCGCCATGAGGGCGTCTAGGAGGCTCTGTGTGTCCATAGCAAACCGCATGAATGCGGATGGGTGACTCATGTAACCTGAGGATCTCTCTGACCCTGAAGCTTATCATCCTGTAGTCATGGCCTCTGAATGCAAAGTGAATGAACCTATGCCCCAGGTCAATATAAAGTGATGCATAGAACTGATGGACCCATGATGGAACATATATGCTTGTCCGTCCAAGTAAGTCTATCAACCCTAGCAAGTAAGAGAGATGTGGATGGATCTGCTCTCCAACTACTGCTATAATGGCCTCAATAGAACAAACCCTCTATGATCTGAATGCAACCCCACTGTTAAGATATGCATTATAGAAATCCTCCTACAGTGGTGTATAGAAACCCTCTGAAGCACACTCATCCCTCCTTAGTGGGAACCAGTCCTCGAACTGCACAAACCTGAGCTACTACACCTGCTTGGCCGTGGTGGCCCTCAAGTCCAGGTGAGTCACTGGAGGCGGACCCTGTGGTCTAGGAGGCAGATGAGAACCCCTTCGCTGTGTCTCTGGCCTTGGTGTCACCAGAACACGAGTACGACCAGAGCGGCGTAACTGTGGCTGAGGTGCCTACTCTATCTCCTCGGTCTACTCTGCCTCCTGAGTCTGCTCTGTCTATTGGGTGCCCTCTGATTACTCTGTCTGCTATGTCACCCCCTAAGGATGACTCTCCTCAATAGCAACACACCATCCCTCAAGCATGACAGTCCTAGCTGGACCACCATGACAATGCTCAACCTACTCAATGGCTGCCCTCTATGCTGGTGAAAGCTGATCTACAATGACAACACCACTCCGGGCTCCTCCTCTCTCTGCACGCTCTGTGGCGGCTACCACTGCTATTGCTCTTGCTATATCAGCATCTGCATACTTCCGCTTCTTTGACGTGATCTTCTTTGTCACCTTGCCTTTCACCTCAGTAGGCAAGCGAGGTAGAGGCCTTGGATCCTCA
The DNA here is from genome assembly GCF_019320115.1 of Miscanthus floridulus. NCBI lineage: Eukaryota > Viridiplantae > Streptophyta > Magnoliopsida > Poales > Poaceae > Miscanthus > Miscanthus floridulus. Next base: position 32,094,379 of record NC_089583.1, on the reverse strand, counting down.
TCACCAGGACCACCTCCAACATTCTTGACACGTGCCATTGCTAAAGCTGAAATGAACTGCAATCACGGACAACAACCAACTTTCACTAACACTTACGAGGCTTGGCCTCGATCCGTACTCATGAGCTTGGCCCTGAGTTAACTAACAACTGCCAAAGTAACCTTAGAAACACCGACTTGCTGCACGATGGAATAGATTGGATATATGAATAATTTCAAAATACAACTAAAGATATGAAACCCTAAGAAGCAAGCATGAGATACAAAATTGGAATCGAGGGCTTGCTACTTGACGAATCGGCGACCAAAGAGAAGAGGAACGAATCACGGGCACCACCGAAATTGGTAATTAGGGTTAGGGTTCTGGCGACGGCAATGCGGCACTAGATGGGGCTTAGAGATGCTGGCGCGGCAATGGAGGTGTTGTTGTAGGTGGCTAGGGCACCGGCGATGCTTTGCTGAGGGTGGCACGGGCAGGCGGTGCTAGAGCACGGGCTTGCATGCTACTGTGGGGAGCGGCGACACTGGGGCGACTGTGTGGCGTGGGCACGGATGGTGTAGGTAGACGGCACGGAGCAGGTGGCGCGGCGCAGTGCACGGTGGTGGTGGCGCGGCTATGCAACTAGGGCACAGGAGCAAGGTCAGCAGAATCATGGCGGCGTGACGGCGCGGGCATGGTGGATGTGGGCTTAGGTCAACCGGTGGTACGGTTATATGAGGTGGCCCACTCTTGATTGAAAAGGAAATGGAGAAGTGTTCAGAAACTGCATGACTTCTACTGACCGAACGCTCCGGTGGCAATGACCAGACGCTGCCATCTAGAGTCCGGTCGACTCTAGAGAGGTCCAAAACCCCTTGAGTCGCGACCGGACATAGCCAGAGTCTGGTCCATCGTGTGATCATCTCCTTCGTTTGACCAGATGCAGGAACGCCTTCTGACCAGACGCAGGAAAATAATAGTTTTAGCATCTAGTCACTCCTTCGCAGCAATGGTTCACCTCCTATGAACTGACCGGACGCTGGATTTCAGAGTCCAGTGCAGCGTCCGATCACTCTTTATCAGCAGATCTTCAATGTTCCTTTGAGCTGCCTGTTCCCAATCAAGTTCCAATTTCAATAAGATCCAAATAAACACCAATTGGGACTGATGTGAGTGACATCTCTCAAACCCTCAAATTTTTCAAAGTATTTTGCCTTAGGCTATAATTCTTTTTAAGACAATAGTCAATAAAAGGGTAATCAAAAGGAAACGACAAAACAACATCCATGCATATGAAATGCAATACTTGAAAGTAAATTCTAGTTGCTTGTCAAGTTTGATCCAAGGTTAAGCTTCTTCACACACTTTTCGGCGGTTATCTTAACCATGTTAGACAAGCCCTATATGAATTACCAAACCTTAAACATGTTGTATCATACAATGCAATGCAAGGGACAACACAAGCTCATTTTCTAGTGAAGTTACTAAAATCAAACACATTGATCGCATTCCTTAACTGAGAAAATGTTGCCTCATCTAGTGGTTTAGTGAAGATATCCGCCAATTGATCCTCGGTCCTTACACCTTCTAGTGAAATATCATTCTTAACAACATGATCTCTAAGAAAGTGATGGCGGATATCTATGTGCTTGGTGTGAGAGTGTTGAACCGAATTATTTGCAAGCTTAACCGTGCTATCATTGTCACACAAAAGAGATACCTTTTCTAGAACTACACCATAGTCTAGCAAAGTTTGCTTCATGTAAATTATTTGTGCACAACAAGCACCCGCGGCAATGTATTCCGCTTCAGCGGTGGACAATGCCATACTATTTTGCTTCTTGGAGGACCAAGACACAAGTGATCTACCAAGCAAATGGCACCCTCCGGATGTGCTTTTCCTATCAACTTTGCAACCAGCATAATCCGAATCGGAATAGCCAACTAATTGAAAACTAGCTCCTTTGGGATACCAAAGGCCAATGCTTGGAGTGTGCTTAAGGTACCTAAGGATTCTTCTAATGGCAATCAAATGAGTTTCCTTAGGATTAGCTTGAAATCTAGCACACATACACACACTAAACATGATGTCGGGCCTAGATGCGGTCAAATATAACAAGCTACCAATCATAGAGCGGTAGAGAGTTTGATCAACCATTTTACCTCCCTCATCTAGTCGAGATGTCCATTAGTTGGCATTGGTGTCTTGATTGGCTTACATTCATCCATATTGAACCTCTTGAGAAGATCATTTGTATATTTCTCTTGAGAGATGAAAATTCCTTCTCTCATTTGCTTGACTTAAAAACCAAGGAAGAATGTAAGCTCTCCAATCATTGGCATCTCGAACTCCTTCGACATCAATTCACTAAACTTTTTGCAATAATCTTCATTTGATTATCCAAAGATGATATCATCAACATATACTTGACAAATGAAGATTTCTCCATCAAGCTTCTTGGTGAATAGTGTAGTGTCGACCTTCCCAATAGTGAAGCCCTTCTCAATAAGGAAATCCTGAAGGCACTCATACCAAGCTCTTGGGGCTTGCTTAAGCCCATATAGCGCCTTGGACAACCTATAAACATGATTAGGATATCTAGGGTCTTCAAACCCGAGAGGTTGATCAACATAGACTAGTTCATTTATGAAGCCATTTAAAAATGCACTTTTAACATCCATTTGATATAGTTTCATTTCATGATGCAATGCATATGCAAGGAGGATACGAATGGCTTCAAGTCTTGCAATTGGTGCAAAAGTCTCTCCAAAATCCAACCCTTCAACTTGAGAGAACCCCATTGCAACTAGTCTTGCCTTGTTCCTCACAGCAATGCCTTAATCATCTTGCTTGTTGTAGAACACCCACTTTGTTCCAATGACTCTTGCACCTTGTGGTTGCTCTTCAAGAGTCCAAACTTCATTGCGAGTGAAGTTGTTCAACTCTTCATGCATGGCATTGATCCAATCCAAATCTTGAAGAGCTTCTTCTACATTCTTAAGTTCAACACAAGAGACAAAGGAGTGATGTTCAATAAATGAAACAAGTTTTTGAGATTGAGTCATTACACCCTTTGATGGACTCCCTATGATGAGATCTTGTGGATGAGCTTGTAGTAGAGGTGTATTTCGTCTATCAACCACTTGAGGGGGAGGTTGTGGAGCATCAACATCTTGAGCTTGTGCCACCATTTGATCATGAGAGACATAAGTATCTTCATGTTCTACTCTCCTATCTTTATCACCATCTTGTGGCACATTTGATGAAGAAGGTGGATCAATCACTTGTACATCATCTTCATCATCATTAGGCTTGATGTCTCCAACCGAAATGTTCCTCATAGCCTCCCTCAATGGTTCATCACCTACATCATCAAGATTCTCATATGCTCCTTAGGAGCTGTTAGATTCATCAAATTCCACATCATATGTTTCTTAAACCAAGCCGGTGGCATGATTAAATACTCTATATGGTTTGGATTTTGATAAGTAACCAACAAGAAAACTAATATCACAACATCTTTGAAACTTCCCTAGGTGTTGCCGCTCTTGTAGATGTAGCATTTGCAACCAAACACCCAAAAGAATGAGACGTCCGACTTCTTCCCATTGAGCAACTCATAAGGTGTCTTGCCAAGAAACTTTTGAAGGAATAGGCGGTTGGATGCATAACATGCGGTGTTGATAGCTTCCGCCCATAGAGCTTTGGGTGTTTTGTACTCATCAAGCATTGTTCTTGCTAGTGTTATGAGTGTCTAGTTCTTTCTCTCTACTACACCATTTTGTTGAGGAGTGTATATTGCGGAGACCTCATGCTTGATTCCAACTTCATCACAATAGGCTTCAATGTTTGTGTTGTCAAATTCTTTTCCATTATCACTTCTAATCTTCTTGAGCTTCACTTCAAACTCATTTTGTGCTCTCTTGGCAAACTTCTTGAAGCATGATGCAACTTTGGACTTGTCATGAAGGAAGAACACCCATGTATATCTTGAGTTGTCATCAACAATCACAAGACAATAAAGATTTCCTCCCAAACTCTTGTAAGTTGTTGGTCCAAATAAGTCCATGTGAAGGAGCTCTAGCACTCTTGTGGTTGACATGAAAGCTTTTGTAGGATGAGTGTTTGCAATTTGTTTGCCGGCTTGACATGCACTACAAAGCTTGTCCTTCTCAAATTTCACATCCTTCAACCCTCTCACCAATTCATTCTTCATAAGCTTCTTGAGTGAACTCATTCCAACATGAGCAAGTCTTCTATGCCATAGCCACCCAAGTGATGTTTTGGTGAATAGGCATGTCTTCAAGTTAGCATCTTCGGAGGTTGTTGACACAAAATGTGACGTACTATGCCTCACACACAGCAAGCCAAAAAGCGTAGCTTCAATCGGGTTCCCGGGTGCTTCGTGATCCGGAGGCGTGCCAGTCAGTTTGACCTGAAAACTAACAAGGGATGAAACAATTAAATGTCAAACCGGAACATGCTGGGTAATACCAGACAGTTCCACATATACGGCCCTGAAGCCACTTACAACGACATACAGCTATAGAGAGCTGTCTGCCAACAAGTTCATAGATCATTCAGCTAATCGTAAGGTGAGCGCATGTAAAGACCTAATTGCCGAATGCATGTGCATGGGAAGACATGTTTAAATAAGTGAAATTAATTATGAGTTAATGCATAACCAAGCTCGGCAGTCCAGCCGAGTTGGGGTCCATGAAGAAGGAACATGCAAATAAAAACGATTAAACCAATCTAAAACCTGCATCTGCCGCACGACACCTGGTTTCGTTAAAGCTTAAACGTGATTAACATGCATGAACCCGCGACATGTAACAATCTAGATTAAAATAATTCAACCATTATGAGCATGCTATCTATTTGCAAAGGCAATATAAAAGGCAATGATCTTTGAAGCACGAATAAAACCACGAGAGAGAGAGAAGGCCGAACAATATCAATCTAGATTGGGCAGAAGTGTGTTACAAATATATAAAAGGTTTAAAACATGCAACACTGGATAACTTAATGAATCTATTTAGATTTGCCATATCTAATATAGAGCCGATAACTATCTCGCTTTCACTAAGCATATTGAGCAAACGCCTGCCGCACGGTATTTACTCATAAACAAAGCATAAGCAAAAACTTCTTGATTGTCAAGCAAAGATCCGCCGCACGACCATTGAAAACAAACAAGACTACTTGCACCACGTTTAAATCCACCGCATGATACTAAACATGATAACAAGGTTGTCGGAACTTACGGAGGTCGACGGGTCGATGGCTCCTCTCGAAGAACTCGACTGACACGACAAAAGGACTCAAAAGTTGGCACGGGGCCGGTTGTATTGATTTGGTTGTGAACCCCTTTTACAATGGTCAAGGGTCAATATTTATACCCTAGACAAAATGTGAGTCCTAGAGGACTACGATTTACAAAGGAACTTCTAAACAAACCTGGAAACTTACGATTCCTTACCCTAAACTTATAAATTCCTTTATTATTACAACTCTCATCTTTCCGATCGGTCTTGTCTGCCATCTTCTGTTTTCCCGAATGAAGTTACCGCCTTCTAGAGTAACCGACCGCACAAGCATTTAGCCGACCGCTTGTTTTGTTTGCCGAACACCCTTCTTCCTACATGTGGGTCTACCTGTCATCTTCCAGAATCGACCAAAATCCAGTGTTAACACATGCCCCCTCAATTTCGGGATAAAAGTTGTTTTATTCTGAAATTGACCACAAGCTCTTTCATCCTCCTAGGTCATCACCGTTCAAAACCGCAGCCGCTGCCCAAAAATTCAAGCTTTCAGCGCAACCTCGGACCTCCTTCAAATCTTCAATGGCGACCCAGGATGAAATCCCAGAGGTAAGCTTTACTTATATTCGGCAACTTTCATCTTATCCTCCCATTCCTCTTTTGATTTACTCCCCTCTGATTTCAATCATCTTCTAAAGGAATACAAGAGCCAGATTTTGATCCCTTATGCTGCCAACCCCGACTCCTATTTCCTCGGCCCAATGGGAAATCCTGACCCTTCTGAAATTATTGAGAAGGAAACCCAAAGAATTCCTTTCAAGTCTGGGATTACCTCGCCAAACCGATGGCCAAACACGTTCAAGAATTGGCCATTTCCCCCAATCACCGGATGGCGTAACTGGTACAGGAGAATGCTGGAGAAAAGCAGCAGCCACTGGGAAAGTCAGGACATCAGTCATTGTCTGGAGTTATCTTTAGCAGAGACACCCAGGAATGATTCCCTTCTGATAGTAGCTTCTCATTTTTGGTCTGACGCTATCAATGCCTTTATCTTTGGTCATGGTATTATGACCATCACTCTAGCTGACGTATTCATGATGACTGGCTTGAATGTGTCATTGCCAGTATATCTCTACAAGTACAAGAGCAAAAGTAATCAAAGAGCCGTCAGCTCTGGATGTGGATGGGTCAAACATATTCAGAACTACATGAATGCATCTGGCGCCGTCTCTGACAAAGAGTTGAAAGCCTTCATGAATATGTGGCTATGCAGATTCATCTTCTGTGGAAAATCCAATGAACCAACCCTGAATCATATGGTAATGGCTGAAGACTTAGCTGCAGGCACTCAGATCCCACTAGGCAAATATCTCTTAGGGTCTGCTTATCATATGATGCATCAGATCACCCTTCAAATGCGCCAAGGTGGAGAAATTTCTTGTGTGAATGGTCCCTGGTGGCTAATTCAAATGTGGCTCCAGCTATATATGCATCAGATAACCCCTGTGAGCCTCTTCAACCTAAGTTTTCCCTCAGTTAACTATGCTGAAGGCAGCACAGCAAAGGTTAAGGCTTGTCAAACTTATGGGGAAGCAGCATCATCTATAAGCATTGATATAGACATTGGTCATTTCTTCAAGCTATTTTTCAAAGGATTCGGCAATGTGCTCTGGTTTCCTTACAGAGAAAATGAAAATCTGACTTTGCCCTGCAAGTTTAGCTATGAAATTGGTTGTTCAGGCCAAGAATCCACGGAGATTTCAACTCCTTTATCAAACCTTGCACTTTGCCAGCCGAATTTCATCATGGGAGATTAGTACAATCCACCTATGAATTCTATTATCCAAACATGGTGGCCAAACAATTAGGATGTGGCCAACTGCCTCCAAAATTCCTCTTCTCAACAATCATAAAGTCAAGGGAAGTAATAACAGAAGGAATGGAAGCCAAGAAGGTCTTTGAATTAGGATGGGAATTGCCAATATACGAACCTATCTCCATTTGGGCTAATAGATGTTGCTCATCCCTTCTTCGTTTCTTGGTGGCAAGAATGGCATGCCTCATATCTTCAATATATCAGTTCATTCTTTATGCAAAAACTTGCAACCCGATTTTGCTTCTGATAGTGAGGTAATTTCATTATGCCCATCATTTCTTGTTCTTGAATCCACTTCTCATTTTAACATCTGGTCATGCACAGGATCTTGAGTTTACTCCCCCAGCCAAAGCAATCCAGTACTATTCGGCTAGTCCCAAGCCTGCTCTGGGGTTTGATGCTCCAAACTTAAAGGAATTCATGAAAACTTCTGTAACTTTGGATTCAGCACCTCTAAAAGCACTCATGAGAACTCCTGCTACTTCGGCTGCTGCATCTTCAAGAGGAAAAAGCAAAAGGAAAACACCTGAAAGTTTTCTCTTACCCAAAAAACCAAGGACCAAGAAAGCCAGATTATCCCTTAAGGCATGAATCTTTTATTTTCTTATCAGGTCAACAATCTCACTTAGCAGTAAGCCTGACTACCTCTATATTCATTACTTTCATTGCAGCCACAAGTCGAAATTCCCACACTGGGCAATACCTCAGCGCCTGCAGAACCAACCCCTGAAGTTTCCACTGAAGATGAAGAAATTCATGATAGCGAAATTTCAGAGACTCATGAAGCTGAAGGTTCAAAAGCTCATAAACCTGATGAGACTATAGGTAACATTGTTCAACCAATTCTCTTTTTCTTTTCTTTTTAATAACATCTATTCTCTTATGCTCATTATCATTTACTTCACTGAAAATAGATGAAATCTTAGATGAACTGGCAAGGGAAACCTCTCCTGATCAAGCTCCAAACCTGTCCCCTCTGAATTTTCAGCCAAGCTCCCCAGCAAGCCAGGGTATAACCCATCCCGATGATCAACCAGCTCAGCAGGTAATCCCTTGTTTTACACTATATTTTAACAAAATTACCCAACCGGCTAACACCTTCTTTCTTCTCTTTTCTTTAGAAGAACATCACTAAACCGACCACCAGTTACTCTTTCTCTATTGAGGATTACATCATTGAGAAAGGTGAAGAGATTACTTCCCATCAAACCTTATCGCTGGAAAATCAGGCCCGGCTAAAAGAGGTGATCATTCTGCTAAACAAGGATACCATCAGTCTGGTTCAGGATGCAGACCAGATAAAAGACCTCCTTGAACTCATTGATCAAGATATCCCCTTTGCTCTCAAGGCTCCCCTAGAATCTGCAGCCCATCTTGATGACCATTTTGCTATGGTGAGAAGGGCAACCAAAAATATATCTTCGAGGACCGCTCTGCAGAAGGATAGATCTTTGAAAAAACTGGAGATTAAAGATCTTCACTCTCATATCCAGACTACGAGAAATTCCTTGGCAACCTTGGAGCCTGAACTGAAAGCCATGGAGGATGAAAAAAGCAGACTAGAAGCTCAACTAGCCGAACTGAATGCCAAAATTCAGTCTCACAGGGCCCATATAACTAATTTGCCGAAGAACATAGAAGCAGCCTTCACTAAAGATAGCTTCGACCATCAAAGAAGATCAGCAGATCAAAACTAAGTTATCCAGCATCCAGAGTTTTGAAGATGAAGATCAAAAAGTGCTAGATAATGTTAGCCGAATCAGGACTGAGGCTATAGAGGCAATCAATCATCTTCTGAACCAGTAGACATTGGATTTGTAATAAACTTAAGTGTGATATCTTCTTTCCCTTGATTAACCAGCTTTATGTTTATTTATTTTTATTCATTCGAAAGCAATCGGCCCCTTTCCCTTAAATTACTCGATTAGAATGTAGCCGATTGTCTCCATTCTTCCGATAGCCGAACGAATCCAATTCAAATATTGTGAGGGTATAACCGAACAATGTTGGCTCCAACAAACCAGGGAGATATTCAAGCGATGTTCGACTTAATCCATGCCTGGCCCAGCCCAGTAACGGCCCAGCCGAAAGGGAAAAAACCTACTCCGCCGTTCGGGATTCTCGCCCCACAACCCCGTGGAATTTGCCACGATCCTTCGCTTCGGCTTATAAATAGACCCTTCTATTAGCCTTCATCGCTATCTTCGCCTCAGCGTTCTCACATCCGTCTCCTCCACTTCCTTCGTTCGATTCATTCCAGAAGAAAACCCTAACCTCCATCAAAGCAAATGACGAACAGTGGCAACCGTGGCAAGCGTCCTGCCGACGGAGAGGCTGAAGGAAGCAGAGCATCGCGCTGCCGGCGTCGTGGGTATGATTCGGCTCTTTGCCCCCTTTGCAATTTCCTCGTTCATCTCTTAATTTCGATTTTTCCTTCCTCATTCATCAGTATAAGGGTCATCAGCTCCAGCCAATACCATCTCCTTCCTCTGGTGACGGCAACTCAACCGGGAACTCCATTATTGGCTCTTCCGGGTCTTCCAGCTCTTCAAGCTCTTACCATTCCAATCCTTGGGGTTCGGCAGAACCAGCAGATGCACACCATCCATACTCTCACGAGGAGGCGCTCAAGTTTCGCCAGGAGAGAGACGAAGCCCGGGAGGAGCTAGGCGACGTCTCCAAGAAGTTCGACATCGATCAAGCCGAATGGGAGGACCAGCGGAAGCAATTCTGCGACGCCATCACCGGTTTGATATCTTCATTTAGTTTTACCATCCTTGCTTCCTTTGCTTGCCGACCCATTTCTTCTTTTCTGCCCAGCTCTTTCCGCGGAGAATGACCGCTTGAAGGCGGCGGCGAACAAGATTGCTGACAAGGTGAATGCCCAGGGGGAGACATCCGAAGCACGCCTTGATGCTGTGGACGGTCGCATTGATTAGGCCGTCATCCAAGGTGTGCACCTCGGCGCTTCTCTCAGGCTGGCGGCAATGACCTCCCAAACCAACGAGGACTACTCCTCCCAGCCAGTTGGCTTCGTTGGAGGACGCCCGGACGAGATCGACGACATTGATGAACGTCTGGAGGCCTACGATGATCATGCCGCTGCCCTTTCTGAAATCACAAACCCCCAGTCCGTCCTCAACAAGTTATTTGAGGAGTAGTTTGTATTAGGATGGACTTTTATAAATAATCTCGTCCTTTGGAATAATATTTACTTCTTTGATTCTTTTCGGTAAAATTCCACTTGCGACTGTCAGAAAAATGCTGAAAACAACCCAGTTTTGAATAAACATTCTTGTGCTAGAGGCGATGCAAACTGCATCGGCTATTTTGTGCTAAAGGCGATATGAACGATATCGGCTATTCTCAGTCTTGTATCCGATTTTTAGGCCAAAGGCGATTTTCTCTCTGTCGGTCTTTCTGATCTACATTCATGAACCGACCTCAACACTGGGGTAGTATTTCTTAAGAAATCTTCCATTAATAGCTCTGGTAAACTCTTCTCCAAATAAAGTCTTTAATATGTATGCATTGCCAGGCACACATTCTACAATTCGGAAAGGACCTTCCCAATTTGGAGACCATTTGCCGAACGCTCTATCCTTTGTCCCAACTAGCAATATAGTTTTCCAAACCAAATCTCCTTCTGCGAATTGCTTCAGCCTAACCCTTTTGTTATAATACTTGGCAACGCGCATTTTATTTTTCTCAATATTTTCTAATGCCTTGAGACGAATCAAATGTAAATCTTCCAATTCATCCATCATTAGATTCTTATAGTCTTCTTCTGCCAATTCTTTCTGTAACACAACTCGCCTTGAATCTGACCGTAATTCCCATGGTAATACGGCATGATGCCCATAAACCAGTTCATAGGGAGACGTTTGAGTGGATCCATGACAAGCCATTCGGTAAGCCCACAGTGCTTCACTAAGAACCAAGTGCCATCTCCTTGGTTTTTCATCAATCTTTTTCTGAATGATTTTAATCATAATCTTATTTGATGCTTCTGCCTGTCCATTAGCTTGTGCATAATAAGGAGAAGAATTATACAACTTAATCCCCATATCCTTGGCAAAATCACAGAATTCTGAAGAAGTAAACTGAGTTCCTTGATCAGTTGTTACAGTTTGAGGAATCCCGAATCTGTGAATTATATGTTCCTTAACAAAACTGATCATATTCTCTGACGTTACCTTCTTTAACGGGATAGCTTCAACCCACTTGGTGAAATAATCCATGGCCAAGAGTACAAACTTGTGTCCCTTATTAGAAGGAGGATTGATCTGACCAATTAAATCTATACCCCATCCTCTGAACGGCCAAGGCTTGATTATAGGATTCATAGCAGACGCTGGAACTTTTTGAATATTGCCGAATTTTTGACAATTGTGACACCCTTTGTAATATTCAAAACAATCTTCCAACATAGTTGGCCAAAAATAACCAGTTCTCCTAATTATCCACTTCATCCGATAAGCTGACTGATGTGCACCACACAATCCCTCGTGAACCTCATACATCACTTTCTTAGCCTCTTCTTGACTCAAACATTTGAGCAATATTCCATCGATGGACTTGTAATATAACTGATCATCAAGAAACACAAATTTGAGAGCTTTGTACCTGAGTTTTCGGGAAACCTTTTGAGATGGATTTTTCAGATAATTGGTAACTTCGCATCTCCAATCACCATCTACTGGATCAGTATTTAAAACATCTTCCTCCATAGCAAAAACTTCCCGACTTTCTCGATATCCAGAAGCATCTTGAGCTAACTTATTTGCTTCTTCATTGTACTCTCTAGGGATATGATGCAAGGTCACCATTAGAAAATTCTTCAAAAGTTCTCTGCACTCTTCATAATATTCTCTTAACACATTATTCTTGCATTCATACTGATCATTCAGTTGATTAATCACCAACTCAGAATCCCCAAAGATTTCAACAGCAACGGCCTTTACTTCTATAAGAAGCTGAAGCCCTCTAAGCAATGCTTCATACTCTGCCTGGTTGTTAGTAACATGAAATTCAATAGGAACTGCATACTCAAAAGCTTTTCCTTGTGGGGAAATCAAAAGAATACCAGCACCACCACCTTTGCTACAAGATGATCTATCGAAGAACAAGGCCCAAGGCACAATGCTTATCGCCTCAACAGAAAGATCCCGATGTTGGGTAATAAAATCGGCAATAATTTGACCCTTTACCGCCTTTGCCGATTCATATCTTAAATTAAATTCCGACAACGCTAAAATCCATTTTCCAATTCTTCCATTCAAAATCGGCATTGATAGCATATGTTTGATTACATCAAAACTAGAAACCACCACGCATTCGGAATTCAACAAATAGTGCCGAGATTTGGTACATGAGTAATATAGACATAAGCAAAGTTTTTCTGCAGCCGAATACCTTGTTTCTGGGTCTAACAGCTTTCGGCTAAGATAACCTATGACTCTTTCTTTTCCTTCAAACTCTTGCATAAGGGCCGATCCTATCGTTAGGCTATCGGCCGCCACATACAACTTAAAAGGCTTGTCAAGTTGTGGAGGTACCAGCACAGGTGGTGCCTTCATATATTGCTTGATCTCATCGAAAGCCTTTTGTTGTATGTCACCCCACTACAAATTTTTGATCCTTCTTGAGCTTCAATAAAGGAGAAAAGGGTAAAACTCTCTCTGATAGATTGGATATGAATCTTCTTACAAAGTTGATTTTACCTAACAATGATTGTAATTCTGTGAGATTAGTTGGCGGCACAACTTTGTCTATTGCTTCCATGCTCTTTTTCCCAACTTCAATTCCTCCTTTATGAACTAAAAATCCCAAAAATTCACCAGCCGAAACTCCAAAGGTACATTTGTTTGGATTCATCTTCAAGCCATGCTTTCTTGTGCACTCCAGAGTCTTTCTTAAATTGGCTAAATGTCTTTCATGATCTCTAGATTTGACTACTAAATCATCGATGTAGATTTCTACAATCTTGCCGATCAGCTCGTGAAAAATATAATTCATAGCTCTTTGATAAGTTGCACCAGCATTCTTTAACCCAAACGTCATGACTATCCATTCGAACAAACCAATATGACCAAGACATCTGAAAGCTGTTTTCGAAATATCTTCTATTGCCATAAAAATTTGGTTATAGCCAGCATTACCATCCATAAAACTAATGACTTCATAACCTGCTGCTGCATCTACCAGCAAATCGGCAACTGGCATTGGGTAACCATCCATGGGAGTAGCCTTATTAAGATTTCTGAAATCTATGCAAACTCTCATTTTTCCATTTTTCTTGTATACCGGTACTATATTTGAAATCCACTCTGCATACTTGCATGGCCGAATGAAGTTTGCTTCTATTAACCTTTCAACCTCCCTCTTCACATCGGCCAATACTTCCTCTTTGTATATCTTCCTTGGAGGTTGTTTATAAGGACGAAATCCAGGTTTAATGGGTAATCGATGCTCAACAATGGAACGATCCAATCCAGGCATTTCCGTGTAATCCCAAGCAAAACAATCTTTAAACTCTTTCAACAAATCTATCAACTTTGATTTATATTCCGAGTCTAACTTTGCACTAATATACATCGGCCTCGGCTTAGATCCATCACCTACATTAATTTCTTCCAATTTATCAGCCGACATAAAACCACGTCCCAACTTTCCTTTGTTGCCATCGACGGGATTTCCCATTAAAAATTGCTATGAGAGCCGACTGCTTGGATCGGCTGTTGGCCTTCGCTGAAAACATTTACAGGACCTTCTTTCCACACTTTTCCAAAGAAACAATCGATGCCCTCATACTCCCAATAGGTAGATTCTGTGGCAGCAACACTCACCGAATTATCAGCATGTACAACTTCAACATCATCTCCAATCCATTGAATGAGAATTTGATGCATAGTTGAAGGAATGCAACAATTAGCATGGATCCAATCTCTGCCCAAGAGTAGACTATATGCCCCCTTGCCATCAATGACAAAAAAGGTGGTAATCAGAGTTTTTGACCCAATAGTCAACTCAACATGGATAGCACCTCGGGTATCAGAAGGATTGCCAGCAAAATCCCTAAGCACCATGTCAGTTTTCAACAACTCTTCATTAGTCATCCCAAGTTTCTTGAAGGTAGTATAAGGCATGATATTGATAGCAGCCCCTCCATCAACAAACATCTTGGTCAAAGGCTTGCCATTGACATATCCTTTCAAATAGAGTGGTCTCAAGTGCCGATTCTTGATTGGTTTGTCAAAAACAGCTTGCTGTGTTAATACAAGCTGAGCCATCAAATCCTGACATTCACTTTCATCAAAATCAGAGTACACCTCTTCTTGGACATCTTGGCTTTCGGGAGCTATAAACTCTAATGGGAGGAAGAAAGCCATGCAAGCATTAGCCGAAGGACCACATCCATCAGGCTTCTTCTTAGGACGCCATATTTGCTTTGTTTCGGTAACTTCCAGTTCCAACTCCCTATTCCTCAACCATTGCACTCTTCTTTTCTGACTTTTCCTCAGGCCTGGAGGACACCACTGTCCTTTTTGCCATACGTATTTATAGAAGTCAGCTTCTTCATCATGCACTCTATCACGAATCCAACATGAACCTGCAACTCTTTTCCTTTGCTGATTCTCAAAGTCACCTATTTTTAAGCGCCGATCATCTTCAGGAACCTTCGCTCCAAGTCTTTCATAGACGGGATGGCGGTTGACTCGAGATTGCCTATACTCAGAGTACTGAGCACTACACTCCGGACAATTATTTCTTGCAGGCAACCTCAAACCTTCATTCCAACAATGCCTAAAGAACGAACAACCCCAATGAGACTGCTCCTGTTCTGTCATGTATTCTTCTTGCTCCTTTCGGTATACTTCTTCCTCATACCTCCGGCATTCTTCCATAAACCATTGTTTCTTACAGTATTCCTTCTCTTGTTCCCTCTACCACTTGTTTAGCAGAATACGTGATGTAACTCTGGGTTTGGAAGTTTGACTTTTCTCGGTTCGGCTACTCTGAAACTGAACTCATTGCTGCAACTCTTTCTTGGTAACTTGCCAATCTGGGTCAACAGCACCACTCTCCTTTGCTCTATCAGAAGTCAACACTTTCACCTTGCCTTTACCTTTGAGATCATTGGCAGAGACCATATTCACAGAGAAAGAAATCATATTTTGTGGAAAAGGCTGATCATCAATTTTCATCTTGCCATCAAACCTCAAGTGTCCCTCTTGGATAGCTTTCTGGATTCGTATTCTGAACACTCGGCAATCATTGATAGAGTGAGAATTAGTGTTATGAAAGCCACAATACTTTTTGTCTTTCACTCCTTCAGGACGTAACATAGGATGTCCTTCTGGCAACTTGATGCGTCCTTCCTTTATCAACAATGCAAAAAGTCTGTCTGCTTTAGTAACATCAAAATCATAGGTTCCCTTTTGTTGTTTCAACCAGCGTTGACTAACTTGGGTGGGTTCCTTTGCCCAATTTAACTCAGCTACAGCTATCTCATCTTCATCAATATACTCAGTCGCTTCATCCAAAAAGCCTTGATACACCTCATTAGTGGCATTATTCTTCTGAAAGCGATTATCTCTCCTAAATCCTTGGGCTTGATTACTCATAGCTGCTAAACGCTGTGCAAGTTGGCCAAGATCATCAAACTCTAAACCGAACAACTTCTCCCTGATATTCGGCAACATTCCTGCTATAGCTATTCCAGGTAATTGATCATCTGGTAAATTTAGAGAATAACACATATTCTTGGTCTCCCTAAATCTGCGAAGATACTCCAATGGTGTCTCATTTGTTCTCATCCTCAGACTCATGAGATCAACCAACTTCTTCTCATTAGTACCCGTATAGAAATATGAATGAAACTTCTGCTCTAGTTCTGCCCACGTACCAATGGAATGAGCTGGTAGAGACGTGAACCATGTGAAAGCTGGTCCTATAAGAGACAAAGGAAAATATCGAATTCTCCAAGCTTCATCTGAAGCAGCTTCTCCAAGCTGCATTAAGAATCGACTGACGTGCTCTATGGTACTAGTATCATCTTGACCAGAAAACTTGGTCAAATCTATTGGAGGCCTCACCCTTGGAGGCAACGCCACTCTGTTATACCATTCTGGATAAGGAGACTTGTATGAATAGGATTGATTCTTCGGCTTTAAGCCGAACTGATTTTGCATCATATCAGCCATCCTATGCATCAAAACATCAATGCCTAGATCCTGATTTCCTTGTACTTGCACTCCAGAAGGCAATCCTGAAACACTTCTATACCCTGGATTTGGCATAGCATTGATAGCACTGTAATCAGTAAATTCTTGATACCCATCTCCATACATATTCTTCTGCAATCTGTTTGATGCTGGAGAAACTCTATAAGCTGAAGGTGGCACTTCTCCCATGGTACCAAATGTTACTTGGCCATAGGTGGGATGTGATTGCTTTTCAGTGTGAGTCAATCCACCTATATTTGAAGGCGACGCTACTTCTTTTCCAACAGGCTTCTCTTGATGCTTTGGAACATTGAAAAGCGTCGGCCCACTGAGTGGTCCAACATTTTCTTCGAAATATTTATCAACCATTGGACCAAAAGTACTGATCATGATTGCCCGAAAGGTATTCAGAAAAGCTGTGTGATGATTTGTCATGGTTTCTCCCATAGCTTTATAAACCAGGGATGCCATCTTCTGAGCATCCTCCTCTTCAGTGTAATCAGTTTGATGCGGAAGAAGAACCCTTGGCATTGATTGCTTTTGAAATACTTTATTGCTCTTGTTTTTGGAAAAAGACATCAAGCATTTCCGTTGGTATTGCTCACATGCTTGTAGCACTAAATCCTTGTAATTATCTGGCAATTCTGCCATGCTTACATCTAGAACATGATCATTGTTGATCTCAGATGCCATCTTGAACTAGCAGATGGTCCCACCAAGCGTGCCAAAAAGTGTATTGACACAAAATGTGACGTACTATGCCTCACACACAGCAAGCCGAAAAGCGTAGCTTCAATCGGGTTCCCGGGTGCTTCGTGATCCGGAGGCGTGCCAGTCAGTTTGACCTGAAAACTAACAAGGGATGAAACAATTAAATGTCAAACTGGAACATGCCGGGTAATACCAGACAGTTCCACATATATGGCTCTGAAGCCACTTACAACGACATACAGCTATAGAGAGCTGTCTGCCAACAAGTTCATAGATCATTCAGCTAATCGTAAGGTGAGCGCATGTAAAGACCTAATTGCCGAATGCATGTGCATGGGAAGACATGTTTAAACAAGTGAAATTAATTATGAGTTAATGCATAACCAAGCTCGGCAATCCAGCCGAGTTGGGGTCCATGAAGAAGGAACATGCAAATAAAAATGATTAAACCAATCTAAAACCTGCATCTGCCGCACGACACCTGGTTTCGTTAAAGCTTAAACGTGATTAACATGCATGAACCCGCGACATGTAACAATCTAGATTAAAATAATTCAACCATTATGAGCATGCTATCTATTTGCAAAGGCAATATAAAAGGCAATGATCTTTGAAGCACGAATAAAACCACGAGAGAGAGAGAAGGCCGAACAATATCAATCTAGATTGGGCAGAAGTGTGTTACAAATATATAAAAGGTTTAAAACATGCAACACTGGATAACTTAATGAATCTATTTAGATTTGCCATATCTAATATAGAGCCGATAACTATCTCGCTTTCACTAAGCATATTGAGCAAACGCCTGCCGCACGGTATTTACTCATAAACAAAGCATAAGCAAAAACTTCTTGATTGTCAAGCAAAGATCCGCCGCACGACCATTGAAAACAAACAAGACTACTTGCACCACGTTTAAATCCACCGCATGATACTAAACATGATAACAAGGTTGTCGGAACTTACGGAGGTCGACGGGTCGATGGCTCCTCTCGAAGAACTCGACGACACGACAAAAGGACTCGAAAGTTGGCACGGGGCCGGTTGTATTGATTTGGTTGTGAACCCCTTTTACAATGGTCGAGGGTCAATATTTATACCCTAGACAAAATGTGAGTCCTAGAGGACTACGATTTACAAAGGAACTTCTAAACAAACCTGGAAACTTACGATTCCTTACCCTAAACTTATAAATTCCTTTATTATTACAATTCTCATCTTTCCGATCGGTCTTGCCTGCCATCTTCTGTTTTCCCGAATGAAGTTACCGCCTTCTAGAGTAACCGACCGCACAAGCATTTAGCCGACCACTTGTTTTATTTGCCGAACACCCTTCTTCCTGCATGTGGGTCTACCTGTCATCTTCCAGAATCGACCAAAATCCAGTGTTAACAGAGGTGAAATCCACTAGATATAGGTTGTTGTATCTAAATCCCTTGAATATAACTTGATCATCATCTTTCTTGGATACAACCACTTCCTTCATGGTAAATAGGCATTGGAAGCCAAGATCACACAATTGTCCAACGGATAGCAAGTTGAAACTCAAAGAAGCAACATATAGAACATTTGAAATAGAGTGATCATTTGATATTGCCACTTTGCCCAATCCTTTTACTTTGTCATTTGAATTATCTCTAAATGTAATTCTTTCTTGGCCATCTACTTCTTCATCTAGTGAGGTGAACATTCAAGGATCTCCGGTCATATGTTGTGTGCAACCACTATCAATTACCCAATGACTTCCACCGGTATTGTAGTTCACCTACACACAAGAGATCAAGCTTGTTTAGGGACCCAAACTTGTTGAGGGCCCTTGACTTTCTCTACAAGTGACTTTGCAACCCAAATTTTCTTAGGCCTATTCTTGTTGGGAGGTCCTAAGAACATAACTTTGATTTTTCCATTAGAGTCCTTTCTAAGCATGTAATGAGCATTGAAAGCAAAAGGTCTAGCATGCTTGGGCAAGGGTTGTGGTGGTGGAGTTTGACACTCATGGGCAAAGTGGCCTTCTTGTCCACACTCAAAACACCTCTTTGGCTTTGGCTTTGACTTTTGTTGTTGTTGTTGAGCTTGAGTCTTCTTCTCTTGATTTGCCAAATATCCAATTCCACTTCTATCCATCTTCATGACAGTGTTCATTAGTAGCTCACTTTGAAGATGTTGACCTCTTGTGAATTTGCTCAACTCGGTCTTGAGATGTTATTTTTCTAGCTTGAGCTTCTTGTTCTCTTCATTGAGCTCATCATGATTTTTCTCATTTTTGAGCCTCTTGTTCTCTTCCTTAAGCTTCTCATTCTCATTCTTGATCTTGACATACTCATCATAGTCATCGGACTCAACCACTTGCTTGCCTTTGCTACTAGAACCTTGCTCAATGCTCTCAATAATCAAATCATCACATGATGTAGCTATATCAATCTTAACAACATCGTTAGTAGCATCATGTGGCTCATTGGATAAATACTCATGAGAGATAACAAGATTATCATGATTGATCTTGAGATTTGTATATTCATCTTTTAGCATTTTGTAGCTAGTGATGAGCTCATTATGTATCCCCTCAAGTTTATCATGTTTATCTTTAAGCTCTTTCTTAGAAGATTTGAGCTCCTTGAGTTTGGATGACATAGCATCATTTGCTTGTCTAAGCTCAACACTAGCCTTTTCCGCTATGTCACATTTAGCTAAAAGAGAGTCATTCTTAGCTTCTAGTTTTTTATTCTTAGCTCTAGTCTTTCTAATGATCTTAGTATATTGATTTAGCAATTTAACAAGATTATCATATGAAGGTGATTCAAATTCATCATCATCACTATCACTATCACTATCATCATTGTTAGCATGATCATCACCACTACTATCATCATCATTTGATACCTTTCGTTCACCCTTGGCCATAAGGCATAGGTATGTAGAGGATGATGGTGGTGGTGTCGGTGAAGATGATGAAGATTCAATCACAATAGTAGCCACCTTCTTGTTCTCACTATCATCATCGAATGAGCAACTTGATGAATCAATGTCTGTGAGCCAATCACCGATGATGTATGCCTTCCCATTTTTCTTCTTCTTGTGGAAGTCCTTCTTGCCATCCTTCTTCTTGTATGGCTTGTTTTTATTCTTCTCATCATTATCTTCATCACTTGATTCATCTTTCTTGCCCTTGCACTTTTTCTTGTACTTGTCTTTCTTGGGCTTGGTGCATTGATGAGCTAGATGACCAAGTTCTCCACAATTATAGCAATCCATCTCAGAGATTGGCTTCCTTCTATTGCTAGCGAAGAACTTCTTCTTGCCATCAAATTTGACGCCGTTCTTGTTGAGCTTCTTTAGCATCTTGGCGGTCCTTCTCACCATGAGAGCAAGACTTGCATCATCAACTTCATCATCACTTGAGCTCTCATACTCAATTCTTGCTTTGCCCTTCTCTTGGCTAGCCTTGAATGCCAAGTCTTTGTCTTTCTTCTTGGTAGAGGATGAGCCATCTTGTGGTGTGATGTGCATGTACATCTCATGAGCATTAATCTTTCCCAAGATTTGAGTTGGTGTAGCGGTGGAAAGATCACCTTGATGAAGCACGGTCATAATATGCCCATAGTTATCAATGGGGAGGACACTCAAGATTTTTCTTACAACATCGGATGGTTGCATTTGAGTAAGTCCAAGCCCATTGACTTCCTCTACAAGAACATTCAAACGTGAGTACATTTCATTAGCGCTTTCTTTCGGAAGCATCTCAAAAGAATTAAGCTTTTTCATCACAAGATGATAGCGTTCCTCACGCTCGCTTTTTGTTCCCTCATGGAGCGCACAAATGTCCAACCATAGTGCATGGGCGTCCTTGTGGTTCCTCACACGGTTAAACACATCTTTGCAAAGGCCTCTACAGATGGTGTTTCTAGCCTTTGCATTCCATTTTTCGTAATTCACTTCATTGCCTCGAAGGTGCGTGGGATCCCTAGGCTTTGGGAAGCCTTGTGAGTCGGCTCTAAGTATTCCAACATCTAGAGCTTCTAAGTAAGCCTCCATGCAGATTTTCTAATATGAAAAATCATCTCCCTCAAAGATAGAAGGAGGTCCATCCCCGTGGGACATCTTTCTCTAGACGGTTAAGTCTAATTTCGTGAGCACGAGGCTCCGATACCAATTGAAAGGATCAAGATACCCAAGAGAGGGGGGGGTAAATTGGGCTAATTCTAAAATTCTTTGCAATGATTAAACCCTACACTTAGCCCACTTCACCCCTTGTGCCTAGAAAGTGATTCTATTGATCTACTGCACAAAAGTTTAGCACCCTAAGTTCCAATCCTACTCTAGCATGGCAATTCTAAGTATGTAAAGACAAGAATTGAATTGCTCAAATGTAAATGCTTAAAGTAGAGATAGGAGAAGGAACATGGCGATGTTTTGCCGAGGTATTGGAGAGTCGCCACTCCCCACTAGTCCTCGTTGGAGCACCTACGCAAGGGTGTAGCTCCCCCTTGATCCACGCAAGGATCAAGTGCTCTCTACGGGTTGATTCTTCAACACTCCGTCGTAGTGAATCACCCACAACCGCTCACAACTTGAGTTGGGTCATCCACAAGCTCCACCAGATGATCACCAAACTCCCAATCACCACCAAGCCATCTAGGTGATGGCGATCACCAAGAGTAACAAGCAAGAACTCTCACTTGACCACAACAAGCCTAATGAGAAGGGTGGATGCACACTTGCTACTCTCTTTTTACTAATGAGGTCTTGATCTTGGATTCTCAAATCTCAATCTCCTCACTAGGCTCTTGCTCTCCTTGGCACTCTCAAGGGTGTTTCTTAGCTGTTGAAATGAGCAAGAGTACTCCCTTGAATGAATAGAGGAAGTATTTATACCCCCCCTCATTCAAAATGAACCGTTATGTGCCTCTACGGGGTGACCGGATGCTCCAGTCAGTTCTCCCCGCCATAGAGCCGTTAAGTTGTGATCGGACACTAACCAGTGTTCGGTCAGCATTGACCAGACACGTCCGGTCGCAAAAACTGCTCTCTAGAACCTTACTGATGTGGACCGGACGCTCGCACCCAGCGTTTGGTCACTTTTCTCTCAGCGTCCAATCGCAACCAGATGACTTCACCTTGATCAAATGAAGTGACCGGACTCTGCGCCAACGTCCAGTCACACTGGAATCAGCGTCCGGTCAACATTTGACCCTCCATTCACTTCCAGCTCAAAATCATATGTGAATGAAGTTTGCTCCAATTGATCTAAGGGCTACTTAGGAGGTACCTAGTGCTAGATTTGATAAGTGTGCACT
Source organism: Miscanthus floridulus (assembly GCF_019320115.1). NCBI lineage: Eukaryota > Viridiplantae > Streptophyta > Magnoliopsida > Poales > Poaceae > Miscanthus > Miscanthus floridulus. Next base: position 32,072,027 of record NC_089583.1, on the reverse strand, counting down.
ACACCTAACCCACTAGACTCACCTAGGTCAAGCTACTAGTTCATACCCCCTTAATAGTATGGCCAAAGGAAAAACAAAGTCCTAAACTACTCTAAGTGTCTCTTGAACACCAAACGACACTTAGAACTAGTCCATCCTTAACCTTATCGTCCATCCTTTGAAAACTGAAATGATTTCCATCGTAGGGGCATGACAACCATGATTGCCCAATCAATTGCCATTACCATGACCTAACTTAATTGCCTCTACAAAACACATGTTAGTCATAGTAATCTTGTATTGTCATTAATCACCGTAACCCAACTAGGGGCCTAGATGCTTTCACTCACCATGGGGTTATCCAGCTATTTTTGTGAAGAAGAAGGATGGCACTCTTCGGATGTGTGTGGATTATCGCCTCTCAACGCGGTAACCATTAAGAACAAGTATCCTTTACCTCATATTGATACTTTGTTTGATCAGTTGGCTGGTGCAAAAGTGTTTTCAAAGATTGATCTTCGTTCTGGGTATCACCAAATTAAGATTCGGCCACAAGATATACCAAAGATAGCTTTCTCTACTAGGTATGGGCTTTATGAATATCTAGTCATGTCTTTTGGCCTCACCAATGCTCCTGCAATCTTCATGTACCTCATGAACTTAGTCTTTATGCCGGAGTTGGACAAGTTTGTAGTGGTGTTCATTGATGATATTTTGATATACTCCAAGAATAATGAAGAGCATGCACAGCATCTTTGGATAGTACTGACTCAGTTAAGGGAACACAAGCTATATGCCAAATTCAGCAAGTGTGAGTTTTGGTTGCATCGAGTGTAGTTTTTGGGACATGTTCTGACACCTGAAGGCATTTCTGTGGATCTTGGCAAGGTGCAGGACATGTTAAATTAGAAATCTCCAAAGTCAGTGCATCAGATTCGTCAGTTCCTTGGTCTTGCTGGGTATTATCGGCGCTTCATCCCTGATTTTTCCAAAATAGCTCAACCAATGACCAAGTTGCTCTAGAAGGATGTCAAATTTGTATGGAGTCTAGCTTGTGAAGAAGCTTTCCAAGCCCTAAAGAAGTTTCTTACCTCTGCTCCTATTCTTGCCCAACCAGATATTGATAGGTCGTTTGATGTATATTGTGGTGCCTCTAGGATGGGACTGGGATGTGTGCTTATGCAAGGCGGATATGTGATCGCTTATGCTTCATGTCAGTTGAAAAAGCATGAGTTGAATTATCCCACCCATGATTTAGAGCTAGCTGCAGTGGTGCATGCTCTAAAAATTTGGAGACATGACCTGTTGGGAAATAAAGTGCATATCTACACAGATCACAAGAGTCTCAAATATATTTTCTCTCAATCCGAGTTGAATATGAGGCAACAGAGGTGGCTCGAGTTAATCAAGGATTACAATTTAGAAGTTCATTATCACCCTAGAAAAGCTAATGTGGTAGCTGATGCCTTAAGTCGGAAGTCGCATCAAGTTGAAGAAGAATCTTTGTCTCTCAACCATTCTGAGGTGTTAGCCCATATTGCTCTAGTCTCGGATCTACTTGAGAAAATTATTATAGAGCAAAGGCTAGATGTTTTGAAAATTCCGCATATCAAGAAGCTAATCACCGAAGGGCGTGGTCCTCATTTTAGTATTGATGATCAAGGTGTGGTGAAGTTCAAGAACCGATTGGTGGTTCTCTCAAGTGATGAGCTTAGGAGGAAAATTTTGGATGAAGCTCACAACTCCAAATTATCCATTCATCCGGGAAGTAACAAGATGTATCATGATTTGCATCACTTGTATTGGTGGCCAAATATGAAACAGGATATTACCAAATACATCTCAGAATGTGACATTTGTGGAAGGGTTAAGGCAGACCATATGCGTACGCCTAGATTTCTACAGCCCTTGCCTATCCCTATTTGGAAATGGGAGGATATTTCCATAGACTTTGTTGTGGGTTTGCCCCGCACGGCAAGGGGTATGACTCTATTTGGGTCATTGTAGATCGCCTTACCAAGTCCGCTCATTTCTTTCCGGTGGATACAAGGTATTCAGCCAAGAAGTATGCCAAGTTGTATTTTGATCGGGTTGTGACCCTACATGGAGTTCCTCTTACCATTATTTCTGATATAGGGTCAGTCTTTGTCTCTCGCTTCTGGGAGCAACTCTAGAAATGCCTTGGTACTCGTCTTCTCAGAAGTTCAGCGTATCACCCTCAAACTGACAGTGAGATAGAAAGGGTCAATCAAGTACTTGAAGACATGTTGAGAGCTTGTACCATTTCTTATCTAGAAACATGGGACGAATGCTTGACTTTAGCTGAGTTTTCCTATAACAATAGCTATCAAGAGAGCATTTGAATGGCACCTTTCGAGGCTTTGTATGGCAAGAAATGTAGAACACCTCTTAATTGGGTGGAAGTGGGTGACCGTGGTTATTTCGGGCCTAATTTTATCAAAGAAGCAAGAGAGCAAGTCAGTGTTATTCAGAGTCATTTGAAAGCAGCTTAGAACCGTCAGAAAGCTTATGCAGACAAGAGGAGAAGGCCCTTGTAGTTTGAAGTTGGTGACCATGTGTACCTAAAGGTATCCCTGATGAGAGGTGTGCATCGGTTTGGAGTCCATGGAAAGTTAGCTCCTCGTTATGTTGGACCATATTAAATTTTGGAGCGGCGTGGTTCTGTTGCTTATTGTCTCCAACTCCCGGATATTTTATCAGCAGTCCATAATGTTTTCCATGTCTCCTAGCTAAAAAAGTGTTTGTGAGTTCCCGATGAAGTGGTGGAAATTGAAGGACTCCCTCTCCAACCTAATCTTTCTTATATTGAGCATCCCATCAAAATCTTGGATGAAAAAGAGAGAGTCACTAGGAACAAAGTGGTAAAATTCTATAAGGTCCAATGGTAAAATCATTCAGAGGATGAAGCAACTTGGGAATAAGAGATTTATATTCTAGAGCATTATCCCCATCTCCTTTCTAGTTCACCAAGGTAATTATGTAAATTGAAATTTATTTCTTATCTCTTTCCCACACTAGGCACATATGAAATCTTGGGACGAGATTTTGCATAAGGGGGTAGAGCTGTAACACCCTCGGTGTTACGCTCTAAACAAATTACTAAACCATGTCATGAGCATCATGTTTACGTGATAATGCATGTGATGGAATGAATAGATGAAGTATTGCAACCTAAAATGATCAATAAAAATGTTAAATGAGAAGCTATTACACAACTCATGTATATCAAGTAGGGTTTAAAACCAATTTTTATTGAACAAAAATACTATAGAACATATACATGGCACTTAAATAGAATTTGGAATATGAACTTTGTAGATGACAATGAAATACTTATTGTGGAAAAACAACATTACTAGCCAACATTTCTAGTAGCCTAAAAATGGAACTTGAAATCAAATTCAGCTCAAGGACTTAGAAGAATTTAAGTATATAAAAGCAGCAAGACAGTGCAATGTTTGGCGATTTATTTTGTGAAATCGAGTTAGGAGGTGGTGTCGTGTTTTAGCTTGGGCTGGTAGCCTCATATGCCATCTTGAGCATGGTGAAGATGGTTTAGGTCTAGAAGCAACCATTTAGTTGTTATAGGTGTTTTAAAATGCATGCACGACACGTTCTCGGCCTAACTAGTCGGGTGTTCGCGGTCACCCAGCTTGGGCGCTCGACGTCACCGTGCTGGTCATGCGTGCGCACGCTACCGCGCATGGCTGACTAGGGTTGCTAGCATGGTAGTGCTCGCCATCGCATTGCCATTTATGGCACTGCGGTCGCGCAGGCCATGCCGGTCGTGGATGCGTGCGCTTGTCCTCAGCGCCTGCACGTGGGCCTCCACGATCGCGTCGACCGCATCCCGCCAAGGCGAGGCCGAGCCGAGCCCACCTATCACGCCCTGTTTCTCTCTTTCTCGCTCTGCTGCCGCCGTCGAGCCACGCCATCAAATTACCCAGCAAACGATCACCTACATTCAATTCAGTGCATCCACGGTTTCAACATCATGTCCTCTCGCTGCCCGACCCCACCCAGGCTCGAACCGTGCAAGGCCAAGCTCCAATTTGGAGTTTTTCCCGCCGCCGTGCCATTAAGGCCGCGCTCGGCCATGGTCGAGGGCAGCCCTCCTACCATCCCTCCTGAGACAATTCACTTGCACCACTAGCATCGCCTTGACTCCCTCTTCACCCTACGCACCTTAGCCGAACCGCTACCGCCTCCCCGTCATCGCTGACATGACCATGCTGCCGTGGTGCGCCGCCGCACGGCTCGGCCGCACGTGGCCGCATGTGGCCAGCCGGGGGTGCGTGTGGGGGGATTCTAGGAAAGCCAGGGGGTTAAGTGAGAAGTCTTGTGAGAAGGGGAAATAGCGTTAGGACTTAGTTGTAATTCGAGAGAAGTGCGATGTCTATTTTGCAAAAGCGCCAGCACACGGGGATTCCCAGCCGTGGGTCGGCTCGCGCGCGGGCTGACGTCGCGTGGGCCACTTTCGCGGGCTGCTGCGCGCGTGCGCTGGGTCGCGCGGGCCGCGTGGAAGATTTCATTTTTCTTTTCCTAAGGGATTAGAAATAGTTTTCTAATTTAATTTTTGACCTGGTCTTTGGTAAATCATATAAAATCATGTAGGTGTCCAAAAATTGTGAAATAAATTTTGTTAGGTTCCTAAAATTATGCTCTATCTGTTAGTGTATTTAGTTTATATATGTACATGTTGATACCATGAGCTATTAAATCATTTGAAAATGTTTAATATTGTTAGGATAATTATTGTAGGAATTTTTGTGGTAAATTGGTGCTAGCTTTGGTCCTAAAAATTTTATAGTAGCTTGATGGTATTATTACGTGCTCACTGTAATTTTTGTAGCTTTAGAATAGACTAAGCATTAGGGTAGTTAAATGCTCTTTGTTTCAATATACATTAAATCATCAATAGAAATAAAGATATGTCCTTCATTTGTAAAGCTAGGTGTTTGTTAGTTGAACCCAACACTTTGCTTGGTAAAGATGATAGTTTGCTTAGTACCTTAGTCATTAGAGCTAGCTTAGTAGCTTAGTATGTGTATTCTTAGTTTAAGAGTTGTTGTTGCCTAAATGCTAAGTGTTGCATCATCATCGCATGCATGTAGAGAACGAGTTGGCGGAGATTGTGACCACCGGCGATCACGAGTGTGAGGAGATCGTCAAGGAGTACGAGGAGGAGATTCTCGTGTAGGAGGAGGTCCCGGAGCCGCCACTGACAGACTCAGCTGACACCGCGCCTGCCCAAGGCAAGCCCCGGTGCATAACCCTTATTTTTTATAATCACTGAATATATATATGTGATGTGCATTTATGTTACAGAAATTTTTATGGAAACCACATGCATAGATATACTTGTCCTAAGAGTCTTACTAGTATAGGTTCGAGTAGATGCTATGCTTAGGTTTTCGGTAGCATGAGTAACCTGCCGTTACTCACAATAAGTGATTATTATATTTACTCTCATGATAAAATGATGAAAGAAAAAAATGGAGATCGGGCAGGGATATGGTATGGGCATTGGTGGGTGTGACGAGTTGTGTCCCGCGGCCACGAGGCTTAGCTTGGTTACACCGTTTTCCCTATACGTGTCGATTAAGGACCATCCGTTGCCACACGATCACAGACTTATTATCTTGAGCACATACTTACTTATAGGAGCAGGAAGTCTCGTTACACTCTTGTCGTGGGTTTCGGCTCTTTCCGGATTGACTGATTGGAGGCGGGGAAAGGTGGAGGTCTAAGCACCATACTAAGACTAGGTCTCAAGTGTGGGGGCTTGGAGTCCAAGTTTAGATGGGGATCTGTACCCCTTGACAGGAGTGGAATGGGTTGGTCTTGTTTGTGCCTGGGGTATAAACGAGGCGTGTATTTTGGGGTACCCAGCTGGGATACATTGGTTCGCGAATCGCCGTTTCCATGAGACGATATCACTCGGCTATGGTCTAGCACCGTAGTAGGATCTGAAAGATGAAAGATGAAAGATGGTAAAATGGTTCTGATTGCTCAACCCTTGATTGAAAGTAGAACATGTGCGTACTTAGAATGGTTAGCTAATGAAGTAATCATGACTGCTAATAAAACTTGATCTTAAGGACGTACTCCTAGTAATGTTTTTTCGCAAACAAAAAGAAAACAACAAACCCATATTGCCTATCATACTCCTTGGAGTCGAGAAACTATTTCCACTAGTCGGGTAAGTCTTGCGAGTACATTGTGTACTCAAGGTTTATTTTACCCCTGTTATAGGTGCAGCTTGAGTAGTATCTCTTGTGTGGAGGATTCTTCTAGTGGACACAGACGGATCCTTGTATCGTTTCCGCTAGATGTTTATTTTTATTCCGTTGTTTAATTATCGCACTCTGAACTCCGGTATTGTATTAAATAATTTTCAAGAACTCTTGTGGTATAAAATGGACTAAGTATTGTAAGCTCGTACTCATTATTGGATTCTGGATGTAAAACGTAGATTATTTCGAGTTCTCCCTTGGGGTGTGCTCGACGAAACTGTCCGATGTAGCTCATATTCGATGTGCTTAGTGTCTAGTGGAAGACGAACGCCTCCGAAAACGTATTATTTTGGGCGGTTCTACCACACGCACCCACCTCTTCCACTTCACTCGGATGACTCCCCCGCCTCTTCCACATCGGCATTGCACGGCCTGCGCCTCCTATCCACATCGACGCCGCCAAGGCTCCCGCACTAGCTCTCTCTTCATCACTCAACAACCCTACATCTAGATCTACTTTTGTAACACTCAAATAAAACAATTGCAACATACGTCTGAAACAGATGAAGCATTTGAACATACATTTGCAACATAGCCATTGTAACATATGCAACATCCAAATAAAATACTTGCAATATGTGTCTGAAAATAGATCAAATATTTTGAATAAACTATTGCAAGATACGATGTATAACCATTGCAACAAGTGCAAGATTCATAAACTACCATTGCAACATCCATATAAAACATCTGAAACACTTCAAACATGCGTTTTGCAACACAGGGAAGGTCGGGGCCGGTCGATTCCAGGCGTCAGGGTGGGAACCGGCGCGCGGGCGGCGGCACGTGAGCACCACCTACACCAGCACCAGTGGCGGTGCATGAGCACCACCATCGTCAGCACGACCAGCACCGGCCTTGGCTTAGCCGTGTAGGCGGCGCGCGCGATGGGTGGGAGCAGGCAACGCGTGCGACGGGAGGGAGGGAGCGAGTGTGGAGTGGAGTGGCAGCAGCGAGTGCGGAGTGGGGCGAGGGCGCGCAACGTGCAACGCGGACGGGGCGACGCAGGTTTAGGCGCACGGCGCAGGTGGGTCGGTCGTTCGGATGGACGGATGCCCATGGCCTATCATTATCAGGTTGTTTTAATGTAAATCTACAGATTAAGTTTTGGCTGTTAAACATGGATGGCGATTTTTTTTTTGACAGCTGATCTTCTCTCTTTGATTCCACGCAGAAGGAGACGAGATGCCGAAACGCTAATTGAATCTCTTCTCTACGCCTAAAAAATATCTAAGGTTATCGTCAGACGCCCCGTTCGTTCGCTCCTCTTTACGGACGTCTGCCCATGTCTACGGAGTATATATGGAGTCCGTTTGTTTCCCCGCTTCTGACGCTTATCACGTCTACTGAGTCTGTATCCTGCAACTAAACGGAACGCTGGAAGGCTCAGGCCACCTTGCCATTTATTTAATTCAAAATAACGTACAGGCTTATACATATATATGACAAAAAAAAAACACGTACAGGCTCAAGTCATTATGTCGTACGAATCCAGTCCAGTATATCTATTCTTCTCTTCTCTACACAAAAAAAAAATACCGGAGGTTATCGTCTGCGCACCCCGCTCATAACGGTTTGGAAACGAGTCCCGGAGCTCGCAGCCTCGCGCACGTCCACGGCCTCATTTCTGACATGGACTCACCCACGTTCCACATCCCACTACTCATTATACGGTGTGCTTTCGTAAAAAAAAAACCGTTGGGCCCTGCCTCTCGTCGTCTTCGTTAACTCTGCTACGACTCACATACGCTAGCTCCTGCTCGTGCCCCCGTCAAAACGAGTCGACTCGCGGCTGTCCAGGCCTCCAGGGCCACAGCAGCGGCGAGGTCAGTCCTGGCCAGCCATACCGGCCGTTACGATCGAGAGTGCATGAGTTTGTGATCTGATTCAGCAATGACCTGATGGCAAGAATAGGAAAAAGTGGAGGGTTGCAGATGGAAAAAAAAAGTGTTTGTTAGCTTCCTGTCTTTTTCCAAACAATGCACAAATTGACTGAGACTTATAAAATCTATATAAAATTATAATCAAATCCAAAAATTATATTTCAAATTTTGTCAACATCCTTTCGACTAGAGAGTGTAACCTTATCTTTGCGTGTGAAATATAAATCCTGAAAAGCCTAAGGGCATGTACAACCCATTAACAATCTGCACCAAAGTTACTTTGGAAAGCCTCAAAATTGTCAACTCCAAAGTCAGGAATATAGATCTGTGTGTGCGGACCGAAAGAGGCTCAATGGGCCGTACTCAAATCTAAAAAACAGAATTGGCACACACATGAATTATGTCGAATACGATCCAAAAGCCTAAGTATTTGGAAATAGTTTAGATTCCCAATGCAAAATCATTTGATGCTTTTTTATTATTTTCCAAAAATGATCAAATCTTTCGCAGTACGTGTGGACAAAAAATTGAGCCCCTGTGCAACGTACGGACACATATCTAGTTGATAAAAAAGAGAAATAATTAGGATGTTGAAATTAAGGCGTTACTACCCAGCCCTAGCGCGCGGCGCGTACCTTGCTTTTCTAGAATCAGAGCGAATTTCAGCGGCGTCGTGGGCGCACGCGGGAAGCCTAACGTAGATGGTTCGGGCCCATGGGCCGGTACGCGAGACACGGGCCCCAATCCCAATCAAACCCTACGGAGCTTCTGCAAGCCGTCGTGCTCGTGTTTCTCCTTTCCCCGCCCCCAATCGACCCACCGCTGGGCGGCCATGGAGACACAGGCGGTGCCTCGCCGTGCCAAGAGAAGGAAGCCGGAGGCGTCCAAGAGCCCGGAACAGGAGGGTGGACCAAACATCTCACCGCTGGTACCAGCGACGAGTGCGCCTGAATCCAGTCTTCCTGGAGCCGGAGGAGACGAAACCTACAACCAAGATCCGCCACCTGGAGCTACCGGAGAGGAAGAAGATGGTGTCGATCGACTCAGCCTCCTCCCGGACGCCATTCTAGGTGAGGTCATCTCTCTCCTCCCCACCAAGGATGTCGCCCACACCCAAATCCTCGCCATCTGGTGGCGCCTGATAGAATCTTAGATCATCTAGGTGTAGATTAGTGGGTAGATTCATCTCTATTTGGTTCAAATCGATCTAGAACATGAATCGGGAGAGGGAGACAGAGAAAGAGAGAGGCCCATACCTTCGGGGTTGGCAGAGGAGATAGAGGAGGATGCACGGTAGAGTCCAGAGGACGGGGGCACTGTCGGCGGGGCTTCCCGTCACTTGCAGCGCAGCCCATGATCGGAGGGACCTTCTAAGGTTACTTCGGTGGGTCAGTGGAGGCGTCGAACCTCGTTTAGCGTGCCCTGGCCCCACCTTTCTCTTTACTTATAGCGCTGTGTGACAGGGGCCCGCCGACCAGTGGTCGGTTAAGCGTCCTCGATCAGGATACGGTCAAGGGGTCCGATTGGCCATTGGGCCAATCGTTGGAGATCAAACTAACATTCTCCCCCTTGATCTCACCTTATGACTTAAACTTAACTTACTTACATTATCTTTATCCCATTTCATCACAAATCAGTGCATAGAGCGTGCCTCATCATCACGGTCAGTTGCCATTAGATTTAACAGCTACAATACACCTCTTTGTTTTAAAACAGATACTCAACTAGGCCCTTAGTATCCAGAAATCATAGGCTTTCTCATAAACCTATGTCGACTATGTGTTCTCTAAACGCACTGGGTGGTTAACCTTTGGCAAGCGGATCCGCAAGTACTTACTCGATACTTATGTGCTCAATGCTTTCAAAATGATTCTGGATTTTCTCCTTTACAACATGTACCTTAGTGTCAATGTGTTTGGCAGCACACTTGAGTTGTTGTCTTAAGAGTTAACTTACTTTAAATGGTTGTTGCTGTTGTCTACCATTTTTAAATCTGGGTACAAATTCCCTTAACCTCCTTTTGCCTGTTCCTTAAGCCTCATGACAACCTATACTATGGTATGCATCACTGATGACACCATAACTATTTCTTTGGAGCTTTTCCATAATAATACTCCAACTACGAGTGTTAGCAACTGATGTGGATTTCACTACACATCTCGCCAAGACTTAACTTTTTGTACCCTCAACTATTTGAGAGTACTTATTCTTTCTTACTCAGCATGAGGCCTATGATACTTTGCAAAATTACAAGACATTCTCAACTCAATTCCAGTGATCTATATCTGAACTGGACTTCTGCCAAAATATCCTGGATACATAAACTATGTCAAGGTAAGTTATTACTTGTACATGTACACTCATCAAGCTTCCAACAACTGAAGCATATGGAATCATATTCTTTTGATCGATCTCATATCGGTTCCTGGAACACTTAAAATTCCCAAAACTATTACCCTTGACTATAGGAGCAGGCGTAGGTTTACTCGCATGCATACTTTACTTCTTTAGAATCTTTTGTAAGTATGCCTTTGCGATAGTCCTAATACCCAATTTTCTTCTATCACGGTGAATTTTGATTCCTCAAACCAATGACGCTTCACCAAGATTATTCACATTGAAACTTGAGGACAAAACTTCTTCTCTAATGATAGATTAACATCACTACTAATGAGTAGAATATCATCTATTCACAGGACGTGGAAAGTGAATTTTCCATTCTTGAGCTTTGCATAAATGCTATTGTCCATCTCATTTTCTTTAAAAACCCAAACTTTCTTATCGTTTCATCAACTTTAAATACTACTGTTTAGAGACTTACTTTTAACCCATAAATAGATTTATACAGGCGGCATCCCTTATGTTCTTTCCTTCCACGACAAAACCTTTTGGGTTATGCCATGTAAACGTTTTCATATAAATTCCTGATGAGGAATGTCGTCTTTACATCCATCTGTTGTATTTCTAAGTCGTAATATGCCATGAACACCATTATGATTATAAAGAATCCTTGCATGAGACTGGAGAGAGAACTCTCATCGTAATCTTTTTATTCTCTTTGTATAAAGCATATTGCTACAAGTCATGCTTTATATCTTTCTATATTCCCTTTGGAGTCATATTTTGTCTTGTAGACCCATTAACAGCCTACTATTTCGGCTCTATTAGGAATTACATCTAAGTCCCAAACATCATTGGTATTCATCGAATTCATTTCAACTTTATATCTTTCTACATTCCCTTTGGAGTCACATTTTCTCTTGTAGATCCATTAACAGCCTACTGTTTTAGCTCCATTAGGAATTACTTCTAAGTTCCAAAAATCATTGGTATTCATCTAATTCATTTCAACTTTCATAGCTTCTTGCCATTTAAACGAGTAAACGCTTGTCATGGCTTTTTCAAATGAGGTGGAATCACCCTCAATTTGAATTTCTTTACTAACATAGACTTCATAGTCATTGAAAAAACTGGTTTACTAATTCTTTGAGACCTTCTGGGACCTTATCTACTGGCACTTTCCTATGGGGCTGTTGTTGCTCTTCATTGCCAAGAGGCAATTGATTCCACAGGCTCCTGTATTATAAGATTCTTGTTTACATTATTCATCTTCTTCGAAAAGCCAATAATAGGTGTTGTATAAGTCATACAACATCAACAGGTATTGAGAGATTTGTTGTTTTTGAATCACTGAAGTAGGCATGCAGTCCTGCTTCTCTTCAAGTCTTAGGTCTCTACATACCTCTACATACCAAGCTCCCAGATCTTCCCATCTTTTCTAAAGATAGTGTATCTTCAAATATCTTATTTTGGGTTTAATCTGTTAAACTCTCATATGGCACTTTAAGCACCACCTTAACATCTTTGAGACTGACTATGCTATTTTCCTGTCGGAACTTTAAAAGGTCTAGAAATTTAGCTATTTCTCTGCTTATGGGTATCATTATTGCAACCGTTGTACTCCTCCAATAGTCTTTATCTCACTCTTAATGAAGAGTATCTTTCTTAATTGATCTTTATCTCGCTCTTAATGAAGAGTATTTTCTTAATTGATCTTAATATTCTCCCCCTCGAAATATGGCATGAATTTTACTGTCATAATTTTGATAACTATTTAGAAAGCCTGTAAACGAGGAGACACTTATAACTTACTTCATTCACATGATTGTGTCATGTAAACAAAGTTATTTCTTGATCCGTTTAGGAGTACACTTTCCTTAATTCACTTTAAGAACTCAACGAGGTCTTTCATTAGCAGTACTTTTACAAGTCACGCTTATATCTTTTTCTTATCCTTTGGTTAGTATTGACCATGACGATGCATTTCTATTGTTCCATGGTCGATACTAGGATAGCATAAGAGCTACCTAAACTTCTCTCGCTATGCGGGATACAAAAACATATGAGTCATCATAAAACTTCTCCCGCCATGCTGGATGGACTAGCATAATTACTATGCTAAAACTTCTCCCCATGCGGTATACATCTATATAAAAACTTAGTCATGATGACTTAAACATTCACTTATACTTCATTTTCTAATTAAATCTTCCCGTTGGTTCCAATTTAATCAGAAAATTAGTAAACTAACAAAAATTGTCCTGAACTAGCTTGACTCAAGCCTTTTCATTCACATTCCCCAGCACTACAGCACGTTGGCATACAGCCGAGTGATCTTGTCGGATAAAATAAAACATACAATATGCTTCTACATCAATTCTACATCACCATTAGACAGAAAATAGAATTAATGCATAAAACTCATGAATTAACTTGAAATCCATATAACTACTCTTCAAAATTAAATTATCTCATTGGTTCGAATTTAATTAGAAGATAATCAACATCATGGCAGTGGAAACTTAATAATGAAATACATTCTTTTAGTTCAGGAGCATTTCTTGGTCCTTATCAACTCTCTGAAACATTCACCACATTGGTGTAAAATTTTCCAGAGATTTAAACTTCAAACTTAAATTCGTTATAATATTGTCATCATCAACGTTGGTCAAAAAATAACAATACCATAATCTTACTTAAACAAAAAATGGACTACTCCTCTAATTAAATTTTCCCGTTGGTTCTAATTTAATTAGAGGATCAACATAATCATCATTTACTAAATATAACTGCTCTTCAAATTAAATTCTTCCGTTGGTTCGAATTTAATTAGAAGATAATCAGCATTAAACTTCGCAGCGGAAACTTAAACAAAATTTGTGAATTTTACCCACAGGAATTCTTTTGCTAATTTTCTTGAGCCATTAATCATTTTCCAGGAGATAAACATTTACTGGAAAAAGAAAAACAAAAAATGGATTCAAACTGAACACTGTACTTAGCCCAGTCGGCAAAATGGCCTGGCCCAACAACCTCCGCGCGCGCCCGCGGCGCCTCCCAGGCCGCAACCTGGGCCTAGGTCGGCAAAGTCGCCCGCTGCGCGCTCCCGCCTAGGCTCAATCTAGCCCGGTTGATCTACGCCGTTGATGCAAATCAGACGGCCACGCGCGTGTCTCGGCGGATCAAAAACGGTGACGCAGTGCTGGCTCCAAAAACCCTAGCTCACTTCTCTTCTCCCCTTTCTCTCTCTCAGCCCCGCGAGCGACAGAGTGCAGCTGAGCTCAAGGCGGACGCCACACAGGGGATGGCGGCTCCACCGTGGCACCCCTCGCTGGCGCAGGCATGCGACCGGAGCCGCGCGTGGCACCACGGTGGTGCCCTTTGGACCGAGCCCGAGGCGGAGATCGTGCGGCGGTGCTTCTCCCGCCCCGGCGGCTAGGGTTGACTTCCCACACGACGTCCATGCGACGGCCGGTGGTGGAGACGGAGCGGGCGGACCCCAGGTAGGAGCTCCTTCCCTTGTCTGTTCACTCTCTTCCCCTTCCTCATCGCGAGTTAGGGTTAGGGTTTCCTTAGGTAAGCCGCCTTTCGAGCTCTTCCCCTTTCCCCTTCTTCTCTTTTGGATCTTCTTTCTTTTCTTCTTAGGGCTGGTCCAATTAGGGGTTAGGGTTAGGGTTCGGCTGCATCTCTGTTTCTTCCCCCGATTAGGGTTAGGGTTTCAATCCGAAAGGATCGAACCCTCTGTTCCTCTTTCTCTTCGATTTCTTTTCAGTTTTCTACCCCAAACTAGATCTACACCCTAGAAAGCCTATCTCTGATACCAATGATAGAATCTTAGGATCGTCTAGGTGTAGATTAGTGCGTAGATTCATCTCTATTTGGTTCAAATCGATCTAGAACATGAATCGGGAGAGGAAGACAGAGAAAGAAAGAGGCCCATACCTTCGGGGTTGGCAAAGGAGATAGAGGAGGAAGCATGGTAGAGTCCAGAGGACGGGGGCGCTGCCACGGGGCTTCCGGTCAGTTGCAGCGCAGCCCATGATCAGAGGAGCCTTCTAGGGTTACTTTGGTGGGTCAGTGGCGGCGTCGAACCTCGTCTAGCGTGCCCTGACTCTATTTTTCTCTTTACTTATAGCACTGTGTGACAGGGGCCCACCGACCAGTGATGGGTTAAGCGTCTCCGATCAGTATGCAGTCAAGGGGTCGATTGGCCGCCGTTGGGCCAATCGTTGGAGATTAAACTAACAGCGCCTGCTCAGCCCCTCTCATCCTCGACGGCGGTGAACTTCGCACCATCGGTGTCGTCTCCCGCATCAACCTTGACGGCAGTGAATTTCGTACCATCGATGTCATCTCCCGCATCCTCTCCTCCCACTGGGGCCCCGGCCGCCGCTTTCGCTTCCCTGCACAACGCCTATGGGACAGCCCCGCCACTGTGGATGCTTGGCTCCGATCCTCTGCCCTCGACAACCTCCAAGAGATTGACTGCTTTGCGACGGTTGGGTTGAAACTGCCACCTCAGCCGGCATCTACCTTCCGGTTCTCGTCGTCCCTTTGTGTCGCCACTTTCAGCCAATGCCACCTCTCTGTCGACATCACCCAGGCGCTTCAGTTCCCCCGGTTCAAGAAGCTCGCACTTAAACGGGTCGGCATTTCGGAGGATTCCCTGCATAGCATCGTTGCTGCTTCTCCCGTCCTCAAGTGCTTGCTGCTTCGCAGAATCTTTGGCCTACGCTTACAAGCATTAGGGTGAGTGCTGGGTATGATCGAACAATGAACTGCTTAGAAGAATTCATTGTCGAGGATGCCCCTTGCCTTAAAAGGATTCTTAATCTTCGACAACCACAGTCGGGAATGTTACTGCGAGTATCAGTTATTTCAGCACCTAATCTGGAGACCTTGGGTTGCCTAAATTTTTCTGATCACTCTTCCAGGCTCGCGTTGGGCTCTATGATTATTGAGGTATCTCTTGCTTTTCCACCTCTTGCCTACAGGTTCTGAGTTGCTTTTCTGTGTGCAGAAAAAACTTGAAAATATTGACTTTTATCAATGGGCTAATGCATGTTTCATGCAGCCATGCAACATAAAGGGATTCCGGGTCACTAACTCAGACACGTCGGCATGTACTGTCAAGATTTTAGCAGTCAATGTTTTTATTCTTAGCCTGGATCCGATTATTGACTTGATGAGATGCTTCCCATGCCTGGAGAAGTTGTATATCAGGGTAAACATACTAAACTAGTAATTCATTGTGTTCATATATTCTTTGGGTCTGACTTAATATTTTGCCAATTCTTCTTCAATTGGTTGTGTTTGTATACTGTTTTTTCCTTTTCAGTCATACCAGGATGGGGACAAGAATTTATGGCGCCGTAAACATCGTAATCTTATCAAATGCCTTGACATCCGTCTCAAGACAGTTGTGTTGAATAATTATCAAGGCATATTGTCACAAATTAGCTTTGCCACATTCTTTGTACTGAATGCAAAGATGCTGGAGTCGATGACATTTGAGTGTCAAAGGTACAATGTGACTGATAGATTTCTTGCAGAGCAGCATCAGCTGCTCCAGCTGGAGAAAAGGGCTTCAAGATGTGCTCGGGTTTATTTTACTACTAAAAGATGTGAGCATGACTTTATGCATATCAATCATGCCCATGATTTGTCTAAAACCGATCCCTTTGAATGTGAAAAAAGAGGGGTAGGTGTATGCGCATCCTTTGAGTAGTTGCTGCTTGACTCGTACTCTTGTTTGCTGTTAAATTTGATGAGGTCTATTCCTTTTTCCAGTGTTGAAGTAGGGGGTTGCTAAATGAACTGTGTATTGTAAGATTTGTGTAATTGTGGCAATCTGACAGTGCCACAGTTTGACTTTCTAATCCACAATGCACTAAATCTTTATGCAGAAGTTATTGGCAATGTTTGATGTCGCAGGTAGCGTTAATAAAATAGAGCTAGTGTGAATATCACTTTGTTTTAATAAGTTCTTTTATTTGGTCTTTTTTTTACAAGAAACATGAATTTATTTCAACAGCATCGAGCTGTTAGCAGGTATACAGAGACTGAGAGTACAGATTGCAGTGCTTCCATCAACGGGCACTGGTTGGCATGATTGCTATTTGTACAAGTGAAAGATGGACTAGCATGATGAGACTGAATCTCTAGGATAGCCTGTTGTGCTAGAGTATGAGCCATCTGATTTAGATGCCTCCCTATCTTGAAGATCCTGTGATTGGAATGATTTGTGCTGCTTAAGAAGCATACCAGCTCTTGATTATCCGTAAGAAGTTTGTGTCCTGCAGTTGAAGCCGAGAGAGCGAGTGCTAGAGCTGCAGCCTCTGCCATTAAAACCGAGGAATCTGAGAGCACTCCCTTGATGTAAATGTTATGTGTTGGATGCATTTCTGTATTAATGATGAAAACTCCCCGTCCAGCTCTCTTTGGCTGTCGTGAGGTGTGATCTAGCAGAGTTGATGCATGGCCTTGGTAGCAGGGTTGGCAGTTGAATAGTGTATGGTCTTGATGCTTGGTAAGTGTACCTGTTCGTCTGGGTTCGGATTGAACTGTGTGTTGTGTTTCCTGGATGCGACTGGTTCGTACCTGGAGGACCAAGATTGTTCCTGGTGATTGGGTTGGAGCAATGGTTGTTGTCGATGAATTCGTTGCCCTGCAGATGTCGTGTTGTTCCGTGTGCGACCTGCATTGGGTTGAACGGAGTGAGGCATTACCTGGTTTGACTCTGTCGGCGGTGCGTCAGTGCCACCGCTGTGCTCATTGTTATCAGGTGTGGCTGGCCGTGTATTTTGCATCTGTTCGTCACCAGCAGATGAGTTTGCATGAATGCAGCGACAGCATGAATGCATGACGGACCTGCCACTGTGTCCAGTTTTGTCTGTTGAATCTCTTGTCGTTTAGCAGGTAATCAGAAATGGAATCAGTAATAAAAGTGGACAGACTGAGTTGTACTCCATCATCTTCATTTGGCAAAGTGTCAGTCCTAAGAGGGGGATCAGTTGAGAACCGTACCGCACGAGCGAAGTCGCAGTGGAAGAAGAGATGAGCATTGGTTTCAATATGACCACAAGTGCTGCAAGGTTTGTCGGCTCGGCAGTGCAACAGGCTACTTATAAGTACTTGGTTGGTCTTAAATTTAGCTTATAGCATAAACTACGTTTGGTGGTTTGTTGGACCTGTCGATGAATCACGGCTCAGCCCTTTGGCTGAGGTGCATTTTAAGGCCCTGTTCCTTATGACTAGGGACTAGAGACTAGATTGTAGCTTTTTTTAGTCCCTAAATTGCCAAACAAGGGGACTAAAAGAGGGACTAGTAGTCCCTAGTCCACTAGTCTCTTGAGAGGTACTAATTGGGACTAGTGGCCCAAATTTCCAGCCCATGCCCCTCAAACTCGCTCGAACTCTCCCCAAACCCTATCATCTCGCTCACACTCCTCCCCGCCGCCGCCTCGCTCGCCCGCACGACACTGCCTCCGTTCCTCCCCACGCCGGCACAGCCCCTCCCACTCCTCCACACGGTGCATCCGCCATGGACGGCCAATACAACCACTACCGGGATTTCTTCACTCAGGCATCGCTTTCTTCCTACTCCGCATCCGGCTCCTCTGCTTATCCTGCCTTCCCCGCCGCCGATGAGTTTGGCCTCTATTCCTAGGCCCCGCCTTCTCCCTTTGCCGGCAGCAGCCAGTCTGCTCCCCACATGCGCAGGGAGAACCTGGATTTGAATTCCCAGGCCGACGCCTTCCCCCACCTCGTCATCTTCCCCAACTAGGAGTAGCTGCAAGCGGATGGAGGTCGTGGCGGCCATGGCCTTCCTCCGCTTCGCCCTGGCGGCAAAGGCAGTCTCAGCCACTTTCACCCTCCATGCCCGAGCTCTCATAGCCGATCTGGAGCTAGATCCGGCGGGCGGCCATCACAATCCGGTCCACAGGGGCTTCCAATGGCCAGAATCGACGGTGGTGACCGCAGGGGAAGGGTGCCCTCTGCGTTGGCCGTGGATCCACATCTACGGGCACTGCAGAGGATGTAGACCGCGCCGACGGAAACGAAGAACAAGACAACAACGACTTTGATCCGCGTTTTCAGTCGGTAAGATCGACTTTGAACGAATTCTCTTTTTCTCTGATGTGGCCCGCCGCCATTTGAGTGACCCCTCTGGATTCGAGGATCATATATATCCATTTCATACGTTGGGGTTCAGTTTCAGTTAATACATGGTGGAGTGAGTGAGTAATAAGCGAGCTAGCGAGAGATGTGGCATATCTCTGCTGCTGGAGCGCATCAAATTTGTAATCATAGACAGAACAAGTGTTGTTACTGAATGAATGAAGGAATCGAGGATTGAATTGGTGCAGGCATGGAATGCTCGAGCACTAGTAGTCAGTTACTACTAGTTTTAATATTTCTTGTATTATATTAGATTGTTGGTTAGCTTAGCTACATTCTATAGATAATAGATTGTAGTTATGGTAGAGCAGAGTAGATGATGATGCTTTTTATTTTCTACTTTTCTGTTCTGGTCAGTGGTAGGTACCTTTGCTGCTAGTTCCATGCTACTTATGTAGTTACCTCAATCATATTTATTTTAACTAGGAGCGTTTCCATGCAACATATTTGAGTATTGCTGCACAGGTATCCTTAGAGTTTAGGTTCTACACATATGAATGATGTGAATTAGAAAGATTAAATTTATTGCCATGCTACTTGTGTAGTTAGAGTTAGACTACTTTTTACAGTAGCATTACCTTTTTATAGTTTTAGTTTATTGTCTTCATGTGAAGTAGTACGTGACTGTTATTTCAATCAGCTGAATCCTCAAGTACCTCTTATTTGTCTGCATTTTGTACACCAATTTACAGTTGAGTTTTGCCGCATTCTAGATATGTGATGCCATCTTTTTTCTGTTATAGAAGGATTATGACAAGGCACATTGGAGTGACCAAAACATATACTATTTCTGTGAACTTTTTATTGAGCAAATGAGAAAAGGGAATTGGAATAATGGGACCATGACCACTAGAGGTTACAACGAAATTCAAAAAAAAAATATTACCACATCACTAATCTCTGGCATGACACCAAATGCATGAAGAACCGAGTGAAAAATTGCAAGACAATGTACCAGTTCTGGTTGAAGCTTAATCAAAACACAGGGTTAGGCCGAAAACCTGATGGTACAATTGATGCATCGCCTGAATGGTGGACCAACAACACAAAGGTACTTACTGCTTTGGTTTCACCTAAACCATGCGCCTTGCTCGCCGTGATGTGATCTAATCATTTGTGTTCTTCATCTGTGCATTTCAGGGACAAGCAGAGTGCAAGAAATTTTAGTCGGGCAATCCTGCTTACTTGCACCTTCTAATCGAGATGTTCCAAGGTGTGACAGTAGATGGGTCATCTTCATGCATCCCTAGACAGCAAGCATGTGATGTTGTAGGGGATGACGCGGTTGAGGTTTCTAGGGCTGCTGCTTGGAGTCCTGTAGGAAGTGATGCAGATGTGTTTGGGAACAGTCCAGTGAGTAGTTCCAGCTGCAAGAGGGCAAGCAACAGTGCCACTATAGTCGAGAGTCCATCCAAGAAATGCAAGTCAGGCGACAGTCCACCCAGGAAAAGCAAGACACCTTTGCTGAACATGACGAGTGGAATCATGGACAAGTTTGATCAGGACAGCAAGCTTTCAAATGAAAATTGGATCAATACAGAAATAGCAAGGTACTCAGACATATGAAGAAGAAGCAAGAGAAGCAGGAACAAATAGATAGATGCTTGGCCATGGCGAAGGAATGTGGGGCAGCTGAAGAAACAGAAGAATTCTTCATAGCTACAACATTATTTGAGAAAGAATACAACAGGAACATCTTCTGTAAACTCACCACATCGGAGTCAAGGTTTCTATGGTTGAGAAGATGGTGCTAGCGCAGCAGTGGGTGAAGTGTGAACCAATGGAGTGTTTGATGTATCTATGATGGCTGTAGTATCTTAAGTAAAGTGTAGTATCTTTGGACCTATTATGCGTGATGAACATCTTCTATGCTTGTTAAACCTATTATATGCTTAATGAACCTATTATGTGTGATGAACATCTTATGTGCTTGATGAACCTATTATCTGTGATGAATTTATTTATGAGTGGTGAACCTATGTCTTGACTCTTGAGTGGTGAACCTATGTCTTGAGTGGTGAACTTTTTTTATGAGTGGTTAACCTATGGTCTGTTGTGGTTTGCTGTTTGTGTGTTCAGGTCGATGATTTTAATGCAGCAACACTTGAGGGAGATGGCACTAAAGATGATGATGATGATTCAGAGCAAGGGTCAGATGATGATTCAAGTGACAGTGCTAGTTCGGAGGATGATGATTCAAGTGATAGTGATAGTTCGGATGATGAAGATGCTGCTATAGAAGAGTATTTCTTGAGGGCTCAGAAGAGGAGGTGGCAAATGGTCCTTACTACATCCATGATCGGTATGATTCACTTCGACAAATATATGAACAAAGCTGAGTATAGAGTACCTAAAGAATCTGGATACGAATGGGTCATGAGAAACCTAGGTAATAGGACCGATTGTTACAACATGTTTAGGATGCACAGAAATGTTTTTGATAAGCTTCATAATGTCCTTGGGGAGTCATATGGATTGAAGTCCACACGTAAGATGTCATCAGTGGAGGCTTTGGGGATTTTCTTATGGATATGTGGAGGACAACAAGTTGTTAGACAAGTTGAAAATAGGTTTACACGATCACTCGAGACAGATAGTAGGAAGTTTGAGAAGGTGCTGGCTAGCGTGTCCAAGCTAGCAGCTGATATCATTAGGACAATTGATCCTCATTTTAGGTCTGTGCATCAAAGGTTACAATCCCCTCGGTTTTCTCCTTTCTTTGATAAATGCATTGGAGCCATAGATGGAACACATGTCACTGTAGTTGTGCCAACTAATCAGGTAGTGCAACATACGGGGAGGCATGTTTACATTACTCAGAACGTGTTGGCAATATGTGACTTCAATATGAGATTTACCTTTGTTGTGGTAGGATGGCCTGGATCCGTTCATGATATGAGGGTATTCAAGGATGCAAATGAGAAGTATGGCGACAAGTTTCCACATCCACCTAAAGGTATTGATGTCTACTATCATCTCTTGTTTCACCTAGATTGACATACTTTTCATGTTACTTTCCATGTTTCACCTAGATTGTGTTAGCCACTGTTACTTTTGGTAGATCTTTTTCTGTAGATTTAGTCCATGCAAGTGCAATGCTTACCAGTGGCTCAGTATGTGTGCTAGTGATGCAATAGATATTGTGGTGTGGTTGCAATCTTACCGGTAGCCATGCAAATAGCTAATATTTTAAAAATACATGAGATGAAATTATATTGAAATATAATTTTCAATTACAGACACTCCAGCTATATTAGGCACTACATCTAAGATAATTAGCCATTACACACACTCAAACTTGAGCGGTGACATGTCCACTGGCCATTGACTCGTTTGATTTACTTACTGTTGTTTATTAGGGAATTTAAGCTGACATGTCCATTGACCATTGACTTGTTTGATTTACTTACTGTTGTTTATTAGGCAACTTGAGCTGTGACATGTCCATTAGGCATTGACTTGATTTACTTACTGCTGTTTATTAGGGAACTTGAACACATTTCTTATTGCCTTTGTTAACTACTCCTATGCCTTTTAATGAGCTATAGACCAGCTATTCAGTTTCATGTCCACTCTCCAGTTTCTTATATATGCCACCTTGCCACCATTCTAGTATGCTTGATGTCAGATAACTGTTAATAATTTTTATTTTATCTTATATATACTGGTGGGTGCTTCAGGTAGTTGTGCACGTCAATTTTCATGATATAAATCTACAACTGCATTTATGTCTTAATTCCATGTTATGTAGGGAAGTTTTATCTTGTAGACTCGGGTTACCCAAACCGAATAGGTTATCTTGCATCGTATAAGGGAACAAAGTATCATCTCCAGGAGTTTCGGCAAGGACCAATGCCAAGAGGTAAAAAGGAGCTCTTTAATTATTCGCATTCTTCACTTCGAAATGTCATCGAGCGGTCTTTTGGAGTTTTCAAGATGAAGTGGAGGATATTGTTAGATTTGCTGAGTTATCCAATGGCAAAGCAACGCCAAATAATTATGGCTTGCATGGCCGTTCATAATTTCATTCGAGAGAGTGCTTTAGCATATACGGATTTTGATATGTGTGATCAGGATGAAAACTACGTTCCAATGGCTGAAGCATCGTGTTCTTCTCAGGGAAATAGACGACGTATACGTCAAGGGGACGAAGATCAAAATATGAATCAGTTTTGGGATTGGATAGCTGATGGTTTATTTAAGAGATTGTAGGTCTGGTGATTTGTAATATTGAATATTTATGAACTACATGAACACTATTTTGAATTTTTCCATGATTTGGGGAGAGGAAAGCCTGCCGGCAACGCGGCAAGGCAAAGCAATCAGCGCGGCTAGAAAAAGCAGCGCGGGAACAGGGGTACAACCCCTAGCTGATTTGTGTATTGAATAGGGGTATCATGGTCTTTGTGCAGTAGATTAGTCCCTTGAACTAAATAGCACGAGGGACTATAGTTTAGTCCCTGTGTAGTCTCTAGTCTCTAGTCCCAAGAAACCAAACATGCCCTAACGCGATGGCGCAAGGAACAAACGGCCTAGCTCAAAGCTAGGAGACGGTTGGGCCCATTTGGAGCTTCAAATAGTGAGAGGGTTTATAGTTTTCTAGTTGGAGGATAAATCAATGAAACCCAATAAACTGAAGCAAAATCCATACAATCTAGATGCTTTCTTTCTTTGGGATCCAGAGAGAATTAATCCCTTTATTCCAAATTATAAGCCATTTTGACTTTTCTAGTTTTTGCTATGTACCTAAATATATATTATGTCTAGGTACGTAATACAAGCTATGTATCTTGATAAGCTAAAAACAACATTGTATCTTAAAAAGTCAAAACAACTTACATTTTGGAATGAAAGGAGTAGTAGACTTGGATGAATGTAAGGAATACAAATAAAATACTTTTGCACAGATTTTCCTTGAAATTCAGTGGTTACATTTTCTACAAAGAACGAATCATGCTCCCTCCCTTCAACAAGTACTCCTCGCCAGACAATTATGCCGCTGATGCCCCTCTATGTACATGTTTTTATACTCATTTCGATGGCAATTCATGCCATAGTCATATAATTATATGCCAGTAGGGATTTAATATATGTCTTCCAAATTTGGAGGATGCTGCTGAGTGAGACGAAATACGACATATACGGTCCATTATATTATTGATTAATGATGAAATAATCACACGTTTGACAATTGACTTTTGGAGACTGAACAATATCAAAGAAGACTAGAAAGACTGGCGCGGCTTGCCGTGCCTTCTGTTGAGCGCAGGTCCCGGATTTACAAATATGGATGATGCCAGGATTTAAAAATATCAAAGATGTTCATGGTGTCGATATGGGGTTATTGGAGCCGGCAAGGCCTTGGAAACCTGCATTCCTTGAGTTGCTAGTGGTATAACCGGTATTCTTCGGACTTCTACATTTGTAGGGCATGATAGTGATTTCTATGACTTAAATCATCGTTACTAACACTACTAGAAACTCAATTACTTCGTGTGTGCGAAAACACACAGAAAAATATGAATATCCGTTAGAAAAATATTTTTTGATGGTGTACCCTCAGAAAAATACACACGGAAATAGAATGACAGAAAAATTCAATTGTTCTGTGCGTTCGCCGTCAGAAACAATTTTTCTGTCGATCTTACACAGCACAGAAAAATTATAGTTCGGCCAGGATTAAAAATAAAATTTATATGCATTATTCCTCACAGAAAAAAGAAAACCCGACAGAAAAATCATTTTTCTGTTAGTGTTGTCCCAGTCATAGTTGCAGAGGTGCACTCATAGAAAAAATTGTATTTTTCTGTCGGGTTAAGTGAACGCACAGAAAAATTGTATTTTTTGTCAGGTGTTAACAGACCACCGACAGAATAATATACACTTACCCATGCAGCAAATTGGATACAATAATTATTTGAAAATAGTAGCAATAGCATATTAAAATATGGACTGTCCATACAGTAATTTCATCACAACATATAAAGATGGAGTCCAAATGCTCAGCACATTCATTCATAGCATCCAGGCTACATGTAGATGATGTCCAAATATTTCTGGCATCAATACATTCAAAAGCATTACCATCTCATCTCAGCAGTTCATGAATTTCACTACTGATAACTACTGTACTACTCTGCTGACAACCAGATCGATGTTGCTACCATTGAAAATGAGCAGCTCTTAGCTCTTTCATTGCTGCTCCTATCGACCTGCAAATAAAGCACAGTAAGCAAGATAATATCAACTTGGCATACATCAGGTAGTAAGCACAACTTTGTTTCAGATAGTAACTTGGCAGCTAACTTCTAGATGTCAAACTGCAAATCTAATGTGGGTATTTTATCCTAAACTTCTAGTTAGGAAATAATTCCATCAGTGTCAGGGTATCACAATTCTTTCAAGTTCCAACAATCAATATCTGGATATCAAGACCTAAATAGGCTAGTAAGCACAAATGTATTTTTGAAATCACAACATTAAATCTCAAACAACAAATTGCCTCATTTAAGGAACCTTTGCTAATTACCCTAAATTTGTTGGAGTATCAAACAGAGTCATAATAACTACCCTAAAAATTGTAAAGATCCTAGTGTGGTATGGAACATTTGTCCAAAAAGATTATGTACAATTAAAATAGGCATAAAACCAAGAAGCTGACAACTAATATTGAAATTGAGAAATAGCAAGGTAGAACTCACTTCATCAGGTACATTGGGATTAGCACCGTTTCTCTACAAACACTGGATGCAGCAATCTAAGCCTTTATAAGCAGCTAGCGCTACTGGAGGTACAGAACAACCAGTCCCATTCACATCAGCACCAGCCTACAATTGTGTTCATCTTAGGAATCGCACAATCAAATTTGTTGAACCCCATTGGCAAGAAATAGTTTGGGGCAAGCAACATCTCTAAAGTGACAAAATACTGCACCTCAATTAGTATCTCCAAGCAACTCAATGAAGAACCATGGAGGGACGCGAGCAGCGGTGTTAACATTTTCTTTGACACTCTGTTATATTGGGGAAAAAGAGAAGAACAACGATACTGTCGAAAAAAGGGTTCAAGCAGTGTAATATGCAAGTTAGCGGAAGAAGATTGAAAAGTTACACATGGCAGCACCTGATCAGTTTATTCAACTTTACCTACAAAATAAAACTAAAGATGCAAATGGGAAACCACAATGACCCATCATCTCTTTTTTTACTGTACCACTGAATATAAAACTAAGCCTAAACAAAATAAAACTAAAGATGCATTCGATAGAACTAGTCAATAATACAAAAGTTCTAGCTCGGTCCAGTCAAGCAAACAAAATTAGTATTAAACCATGCAGTGTTGGGACTATGGTAAGAGCCTAAAGCAGTGGCCATAGCATACAAGCTTCTTAGTTCTTACACATACTCAAGTTTTCATAATACAAATGCTGCCCATAATTACTTCTAGCCTTCACAAAAGCAGTACAGCTGCAAGAGACAGGAAGAACTTACAAATCTACAAGTGCAAAAGAAATGACAGGCAGGCAGTGACCATCTCCAGAAATTTCACATTTAAAAGTATATAATTACCAAAATTTCACAGAAGAAATGCCACACAGGCAGTGACCATCTCCAGAAATTTCACATTTGAAAGTATATAATTACCAAAATTTCACAGAAGAAATACCACAAGACAGTGACCATCTCCAGAAAATTCACATTTGAAAGTATTACCTAAGTTTCACAGTCCAAGGCAATAAATATATGATTTGCTTGCAAAAAAGTCATGTTCTTCTACAAATAGCAATGCAAAAATCACAGAGCTCTATTGAACTGAGCTAATAGAAAAGAAACTATTGGTCATTCCAGATCCATTAGAGAGCAGTATGTCAAAAGCACAAGAACTACATATATTTCACCTGGAGCAAAAGAACAAGAGCAAAAGAACTCGAGAAATGGCTCAGATTTACCCATTATCAGTATGACTAACTATCAACTTAATTTTACCTGGAGCTTAATTTAATTCTCTCTCTCTAATGGGAATTGAACTGGCCACAGAATTGGTTGCTTGTACTGGTACAAGCCATCCTAGTTAAGCAGCAAACAGAACAAAATATCCAATGTACCAGCTCATAAGGTGCTAAAGTGCAGAAGTTCTCTAATGGAAACTTGATTCATCACAGCCACTCAAGAGTAGTACAAAACAAAAAAAGTAATAAGGCATAGTTAGGGAAGGGGAGAGCAGCGTGGCACAGAGACTGGGGTTCCATATCATTCTCAGCTCCGCAAATATCACATATCAAAATGATTGATCAGGTTGATATATGCAAGATATTCAAGATACTGTTTTCATAGCATCTCACCTGAAAAAGCAACCTAGGGTAACAAAACAAACAAGTTAAAATTGTATTTTAACTTTGCAGTAAAATCTTCTTATTACATTGCTCCCTCAAATTCAAATATAATAACATTATTTGAGTGGTCCATCCATGTATATTTCTTACATTATAGTAAATTATGATTAGTATAGTTCTACTTGTGATTTTCAAAGATGTCAAGTTACTGATAAAAGACAATGAAGAGCTCCCATTTGGATCAAACCTGACAGCTCATTGCTCATATATGTTCAAGAAATATTGATGCACTACTAATAGTGAATTATGTTAGTATAGTTCTACTTGTGAATTTCATGAATCAAAATGGCAGTGCGGTTTCTTCATACAACAAATCAGATGTGCTACTACTACTAAACCAGCTGGAACAACCCAACAATGCAACCAAGAGGTCATCTTACTGTTAATAAAATAAGAGAAGTGGAGGAAGCAGCTCCAGTAGTGAATACATACCCATGGTGGTAGTAGCTCCAACAGCTCCGGATCCAAGAGAGGGAGGGACTGCGCCAGGGAGGGGCGGCGCCGGGGAATAAGAAGGGAGGGAGGGGGCGGCGCCTGGGACCACCACCACCACGCCAGCACCACGAAGCCCGCCGCCACACCGCCCGCCGCCCGCCACCACCAGAGCCTAGATCCGTCCGCCATCAGCCTCCACTGGCCGGATCGGGGAGAGGGAGGGGCGGCACCAGGGACCACCACCACCACGCCAGCACCACGAAGCCTGCCACCACGCCGCCCGCCGCCCACCACACCCGCCACCACCAGAGCCCAGATCTGGCCGTCACCGTCCGGATCCGGGAGAGGGAGGGCCGGATCTGGGAGAGGGAGGGGCGGCGCCAGGGACCACCACCATCATGCCAGCACCACGAAGCCCGCCGCCACGCCGCCCACCACCCGCCACCACCAGAGCCCAGATCTGGCCGCTACCGGCCGGATCCGGGAGAGGGAGGGGTGGCGCCGGGGAAGAAGAAGGCCGGGGAGGGGCGGCACCAAGGAAGAAGGGGAGAAGAAGGGGTGGGGCGGCGGTAGGGAGGGGAGGGGCGCTGGGGGCCGGGTGCCGGGGAAGAAGAAGGGAGGGGGCGCTGGGGTCCAGGTGCGGAGGAAGAAGATGGGAGGGGGAGGGGGCGCTGGGGTAAGAAGAAGGGAGGGGTCCTAGTGGTCGTTTAAATTTTCCGTGCGTGTGTATGTTTTTTCTGTGCGTGTTAAAATAACCGATAGAATAATAACATTTTTCCTATGCGTGCATATATTTTTTCTGTGCGTTTTTAAAGAACCGACAGAATAAATTGCATTTTTCTGTGAGTGCTTATTTTTCCATGTGTGTATTAGTCACGCACAGAAAAATCATACAATTATTCTGTGGGTTTTCGTATTTTTCTGTCGGGATATTTTGAAACCTGACAGAATAATCGTAATTTTTCTGTGCGTACCGAAAAAAACGCACAGAAAAATTCGTCACCCACAGGGCAATTCGAGTTTCCAGTAGTGCAAGAAGGAATTTTATTGTACTACCATAACATAGGAGATTTAGCCATTTAGTCTAAACATTCAAGGAAGGGAAATTTCATTTCAGAAGCTGAATGCAACAGCTGCATCTAGAACTGTCTCCAAGCAAAGTCATGTCATATTTTGTTGAAGATTACAAGACTATAGGGCATGCTAGTTTGCCTCAGCACAGGTCACCCGTCATCACTGAACCGTTGATCAAACTTTTTTACATGGAAGGGAGGTGATCATCTCCTCATCCCGTAGGTGCTTTCCATTTGGATTCAGAAAGCTGCAAGAGAATTTAACCGGTTGCTGTGTCTGTTCCATAGTCCATCATTGATCACCCATTGCAGGAACAAGCAAGCTAAGTGTGACAAATTTGTCAGTTGTCACACACTTGAGCCGCATTCTACTTGCTTATATACGGACAATTACAAATCACTATGTAGTTACTAATTAGAGAATTTGTCAGTCATCAGCCGTGAGTCACCTGAGCAGCACTCTACTTAATCTTCTTAGCTGGGATTGTGTCATCCAGCCTGAGTCTTCTCTTCAAACCAAGGACAATTTCATGGCTAAGTACATCGTGCCGTTTTGGAAGAGCCGATTTGTTCTTTTGAGGCTTGTTCACTTCCACTCCAGATTTTCGATTTGAGCATGGAAGAGTTGTTGGATCTGAACAATACAATTTCACAGATTCAGACCAAACTACTGTTTAATCATCTGAAATGATCTTCCGCCAGCATATATAGTATTAGAGAAGGGGATACTCCAGTTTATGGGGATTTTGTGGAAATAAGAATCTCAACTACTACTGCTCAAAAGGAATTATTGTCGATCGTCATTGTTGTTTGCCGGTCATGCGCTACCAGTAGATCGGGTGGTGAAAGGTGGGTGGACTTTGGAGACATTGGAGATGCACTATTTATCACCTTTCCTAGGAGGACGGCAGAGTTTGAGGGACTTTCACCATCTTGTGCAAAAATTTAGCCTATTTACTGGTTCGCGGATAACCCGCCTTGCATCCGTATCTAGCATGTATTAGACCTTGTTCGTTTCGCTGAAAAGCCAGGCTAAAAAATACTATTCGTTAATTTATTGTGAGAGAAAAGCACTGTACCATGGCTGATAAGCCAGGCTAACAAGTTCAAGGGAACATTAGTTTTCTGTGTTAGGCATCCCGTGTACGATTGGTTTTCTACGTTAGGATTTGCGATGCCGGAAAATATTCAGCATAAACCCTCTACTTGGCGGAATCATGAAAACCTTTTAAAACATATTTTGGAGTTCTCAAAAAATTGGAAATTATACACATCTATTGTGCACCTACAGATGTACATTGTAGAAAATTTTGAGATTCAAACTCAATCTATAAAAATTCATATTCAAATAACAAATTTCAAGTGCATATGCACTAGAAGACAAATTCCATATGCACTAGAAGACAAATTCCAGACAAATTCCTGAGAATTTGTCTTCTAGTGCATATGCATCTAAAATTTGTTATTTCAATATGATTTATACACATCTATTGTGCATCTACAGATGTACATTGTAGAAAATTTTGAGATTCAAACTCAATCTATAAAACTTCATATTAAAATAATAAATTTCAAGTGAATATGCGTTAGAGGACAAAATTCCTGAGAATTTGTCTTCCAGTGCATATGCATCTAAAATTTGTTATTTCAATATGATTTTTTACAGAACGAGTTTGAATCTTAATTTTTCTAGAATACACATCTATAGGTGCACTATGGATGTACATAGTTTCAAATGTTTCGAGAACTCCTAAGTATGTTTTTTCTAAAAGATTTTCATGATTCCACTAAGTAGAAGCAGGTTTGCACTGAATATTTTTGCACAAGTTTGGTAAGACTGTTGCGAGAGATGGGGATGAACATGATATATATCAGTCAACAGAATTTCATTGCAAAACTGAAACTTAATGAGCAAATAAAGAGATAATAAAGTGAGAAATTTTCTAAGGACATGCATGCAACCATTTTCACATGTGTTTCACGTGTAAGGAACGACACGTGAGATCGAATATCACTTTAACTAGCTATATGCGAAGCATCATAGACATATTTTTTTCCACAATGTTTAATAGGAAAGGTTACCTTATTATTTAATAAATTCAACATTTTTTTTAGGATTGTATAAAGTTATGGTACCAACTGTTTCAACAATTGTTTAGGATTGTACTAAGTTATGTTACCAACTGTTTGTT
This sequence comes from Miscanthus floridulus, assembly GCF_019320115.1. Lineage (NCBI taxonomy): Eukaryota > Viridiplantae > Streptophyta > Magnoliopsida > Poales > Poaceae > Miscanthus > Miscanthus floridulus. Next base: position 32,041,235 of record NC_089583.1, on the reverse strand, counting down.
AAAAATGTAGTGCAACTTGTAAGGATATCATTTAGAGCATCTCCAAGAGTTCTCAAGAATTTCTTTCCAAAACTATGGAGTTTTTCAACTCGCCGAAAAGTATTGAGAGGAATAAATAAGACCATCTTTAACGGTTTTCAATAAATCACTCCTAAAATATAGAAGATAATTTTACATCAGGAATCATATACTATTTCTAAATTATGTAACCACTTTTATACATTTTTCTCTCTTGTACATTTGCAGCAGAAACCTTTTTCAACTCTTTATTCTTTCTCATGCCCTTCCACCTTAGATTGGCGGGCCGATACGCTTGTGGAAGGCGCATGCGCATTTGGTGTTTTTTTTTCAATTGCCAAAAGCTTGGAGGTGGGATTGGGACTCTTGGAGATATGTTTTTCTATTGTGCCAAAAAATCCTAGAATGAGAGACTTTATTGGGAACTCTTGGAGGCTCTTAGTATTCTCTCCATTATCTGAAAATATAAGAGATCTAAATGTAAGCACTAAAAAGATTCCAAAATATAAAGGGTGAAGTAACTTTATTTAAAATGGCGGCATTCGTATGTATGCCAACAATAATTATATTTGTATCACCAACCCATATGGGTCTCGCCAAAAAAAAACTATATTGTAATATAAATATCTTTTTACGATGAAGGGTGCGTTACACTGCATAATATGTACTTCACTTAGGTCAAACATTGGAATATAAAACTTTGTGGAAAGCGTGACGGAAAGCGCTAGCGGCGGCGCGTTCCACAGGCTGGGTTTGAAAGCTGGAATTGGGCTAAGCACCTTGCCTTGCTTTGTGGAAACGGAAGCGAATCACAGGGGCGTTCAACAGCCTGGACGTACGTGCAGGCAGCGACCGTCGGTTCGCCTCTTTTATTTCCCACATGTCCGGCCGGAACTGATTGAGATTGATACGCCAACCAGTTGGCCACTGGCACGCACGCGGTCGGTCGTCGATCGGTGGCCAAACGCGAATTGCCTTTGCCGGCTTTAATTTGTTCGCAGCCAAGCACAGCACGCAACACCACCACCATAGATATTCGAATTCGGTAGGTATGTGATGAAAATCATCAGGCCGGCCTAGGCCGGCTTTCATTTGTTCGCAGCCAAGCACGCATCACAACATATGCATGTTCTTCCATTAATTTATATGGGGGAAGATTATTAGAATACAAAAGCAAAAATGTATACCGCCGGCCGGCCGGCCGGTAATGAATGATAGATAATATATGATCGACGATCATTGGATCGGTCTCCGATCCGCCTAGCTAGCGCCTAGTCGTCCTTGGGAGGGTCGGCGAAGAAGGAGTTGATGGAGGCCATGATCTCGGGCTTCTTCCCGCGGACGAACTTGCGGAGGCCGTGCATGGCGTACCTCTCCCCCTCCTCGTGGTTGTCCAGCACGCCCGCCGCCCGCTTCTCCTTGGTCACCCGCACCTCCGGGTTGCCCGTGATGTTGCGCACCAGCTGGTACGAGCAGATGCCCAGCGCCGCCGCCATCGGAACGAACAGCGGGTACACCTGATCCATCCATCGATGAATTAACGCGCGCGCGCCACCATCAGGGACATTAATTACTCATCAGATCCATGATCGATCGAACAGATCAGCACACCAATTACGTACCTCGGGGCGGATCCACCTCTTGGACCATGACGCAGACGCGGAAGCCATCTTCGATGGATCTCCCCTCCTTCTCCTCAACCGCCGCCTGCGTCTCTCTCGTACGCGCTTCAGATCAGAGTCAGAGGAGAAGACTTGTGGCCAGCCGCCACCCGCCAGCCTTGCTGCGTGTTATATAGGCAGGCGGCGCCGTGCTGCTTCGTGAACTCAAAGAAAGAGTCGGAGGCGAGAGTCGTCGTTTGGGCATGCAATGCAGACGCAAGCTGGACTGCACGCACTTGTGGGCCCGGCGGCTGCGTCGCTTTCACATGCATGCCCACCTGGAACGTCGAGGAGGATTCGGCGCCGACTGCTCCGAAAGAGCCGCGCCGGTTTGCTCCAAATCGTTCTCTCTCTCTTTAATTTAAAAAAAAACAAAAGTATATAAAAAAACTAATAATAAATAAACAAAAGACAAAGGCCGGCCAGGTCTCTCCTCTGTTCGTGGCCCGGCGTGTGTTGCATGGGCTGGGCCGTTCTTCGTACGCTTGGGGACGGGGCGTTCTACGAAAACCTCCTTCCACTTAGACCAGTAGACAAACGATTTTTGATCCACTTCGACTTTTAGCTTTAGTCCCGATATTTTTTTACGTCCGGGACTAGAAAAACCTTTAGTCCCGGTTGGTAGCTTCAATCGGGACTAAAGGTCCCTGCCCAATGGCTACTGCGGCAGGCTTTTGCTGCAGGGGGCTTTTAGTCCCGGTTGGAGCTACCAACCAGGACTAAAGGTTAACTTTTACTCCCGGTTTGTGGGGGTATTAACCTCTATATCCTTATGGCTAGGTTTGGGCCGGCTCGGACTAGGGGGTCCGACCCACTAAAAGACGACGCGCGACACAGCCGATCTGCTCGGAGTCCCGCGCAAGGAATCAAGGCAGACTTGGAGATCAAGCAAGATCCTGGTCGGTTAGAATAGGAATCCTTATTCGACCACCTATGGCAATTGTAACTGGTTGGGATTAGTTTTCAGATCTGTAACCCTGCCCCCTAGACTATATAAGGCGGGCAGGGGACCCCTCTAAAAAATGATCTCATTTACACACAACAATACAACCAGACGCAGGACGTAGGTATTACGCCTTCACGACGGCCGAACCTGGATAAAACCTCGTGTCTGTCTTGCGTCACCATCTCGTTCGTAGCTTGCGCACCTGTCTGCCGATAATCTACTACCTTGAACATACCCCTAGGTAGACTGTCCGACCATATTTCATCGACAGTGGCGCGCCAGGTAGGGGGTGTGCGTACTGCTCCCCAGACGAACAAGATGGTCGTCATCCCCGGTTCCATGGCTACACCGAACGGCCTCACGTTCACCATCGGCCAGATCACCTGGACCACTGGCTCCGACAACTTCATCGCCATGACCACGGAGGAGGCGCAGATCCAATCTGCGTCGACCACTGCTTCACCAACATCAGCTACGGCTCCGACCACGTTGGATCTGGCTCCGGCCACACCAGCATCGTCTTCAGCCACGCTGATAACCCGTCGTTCGCTTCCTCGCTACAAAGGGAGGCAGATCGACAACACCGACCTGCTCGACTCCATCGATCAGGTCGGCACCAAGCTTGCTGAAACCCTAGCTCTGGTAGATTCGATTCAAAATCAACCTACCGAGCAGGTAACCACTACCCACAACAGATCTACCCGACCAGCTCAGGGACAGTCGTCCTGCACGACTCGGTACGGATCTCGTGGTCACGTCTACTCCTGAAGGGCACTCCGTTCATCGCCGACCAGCCCCCGCAACGGGTCTCCGGCTCTCTGAGTGCGAAGCCTTGATGGAGAATTAACAGGCTCAGCCCTACGGCCTGTGAAACGCTGCTTCCAACTACGCGTACAATATACAACGCTGCTCGGATCTGTGTTTTATACATCGATCCTCGGCCAAAGCCACGCAACTTGGTCAACATGGTTCGGATTGAGGAGTATCAAGAAGGATCGGTCCACACAGTTCAAGAGGGCGATTCAAGCTCCCCGTCCAACATCGCATCTATTGGCTCCGTCCACACTGAGCTTCAGCATCAGTGACAATGAAGAAGTTGAATACGATCTGGATATCCCAGACCACTCCCCGGGGTTCCCACGATTCCCATCCTTCCCACCAAGGCGAGGAGACTTGATCAATGTCGTCAGTAATGACGAACCACCGGCAGTTGGCGAAACAGAACAAGAAAGGCTAGCATGCGAAGCACGCAATATTGACCGGTTTAATCGCAGACAAGCCGAAGCCGAGGCAGAAGAGGAGGCACTGACACATAAGGTTCCAGCCACGCGATCTCAACAATGCCTTTGATAGGGTAGGGGAAAAGTAGGTCTTCAAGACTCCAAGAGCCAACGTAGCTGTTGCTATGACGACAATGCAACGACTACCCAATACCTCGGAAATCCAGGCAATTCAGTGATGATGTACAAGCCTACCTGACTGGCTGCTATAGCCCAGACCGCAGAGATTGCAAACCAAGCCCGAGCTCCGTCCGTCTCAGTCGAATCAAGCCACAGTCGCCAGTACTCAAGTCACCCACAGCCACCCAACCAACGTGGCTTGCGCAACAACGACCCACTAGACAACTGTCAAGGCGGAAATGGTGGTCGTGATGGTGGTCGGGACGACAACCGCCGCGACTACCGGGACGATAACAACCGCAACAACCAGGGACGATAATCGACGAGATAACCGCAACAATCGCCAGTGATAACCGCGGTCGTGGGGTCAACCAGGGTGGCAATCGGGATCGCCGTGATGGCAATAACGATCTCCGCCATTTCCTTAGAGAACGCGATCTGCGCGATCACATTAACCAAAGAGCCAACGATCATGCATCCCACGAAAGCTATCGCTATATGGAATATGATACTACCCACGGCCCTCCAGGTTTAGAAGCAGTTTACTCCTCACCTTCGCCAAGTCATGTGGCCAAAAAACTTCAAGCTCAAAAAACTCCAGAAGTACGACAGCAAGGAGAACCCCGAGTTATGGGTCATGCTCTACGAAACCGCGTGCAAGATCAGCCATGGCTGATGAGCACGTCATGTATAATTACTTCTCAGTCGTCGTCGGCCATGCAGGCCACCAATAGCTGGTCAGCTTGCCGGCAAACTACTTTGATTCTTGGCAAGAGCTCAAGCAAGCATTCATCGACAACTTCCTTGCTACTTGTGAACAACCCGGCAACAAATATGATCTGCAGCGGATTCGAGATCGCAAAGATGAGCCACTGCACGAGTATGTTCGACGCTTCTCGGAGATGCGCATCAAGGTCCCATCAATCTCCGACAATGAGGCAATGGAAGCTTTCATCACTAGTCTCAGCTTCCACGATGCCCTAAGGGACAAGCTCCTCCGCAAAAGACCTGAATCGGTCACAGCGCTCCTAGCTACTGCTAAAAAATATGCGGACTGCCGATGATGCTAAAAAGATAATCATCAAAGAAGCAGCAAGGGTTCCATGCTCTGACCACCCCCCACACCACGACGACTACCAGTGGCAACCATGGTCGAACTGACAATTTTGATCGCCGCAACCAGCGTAACAATTTTTGCGACCACCACGACCAGCGTAATCAGTGGCGTAATCGCCGTGACGATTACAGGGGCAAGCGTGCTCGGGAAGATGACGTCAAAGTCAACATCATTAAAAAAAGGTGGCGGACGTCGCAACTACGAAGAAGACTACACCAAAGCATTGAAAGGACCCTGCCAGCTCCATCCCAAGTCAAACCATACCATGGGGAATTGCCGTGTTCTCAAATCCATCTACATGCACCAACAGGCTACGGATAAATCCGACAAGCCTAACGACGTAGGGGAGCAGTGTAACGAGGACAACGATGATGAAGACGTAGATCCCCATCACAAGTACAGTCAAGCCAACTGACCAGTGTCCACACCATCATTGGGGGTAGAGTGTCCATCGAGACCAAACGAGAGCGCAAGCTGCTCACCCGTGCTTGCTTGAACATGGCCAATGCTGACAACCTCATTCGCCAATCCGTGGCTCCCTCCTTGGTCTCACCGCGAGATCTCCTTCAGCAGAAAGGACCAATGGGCTGCAATACCTGAGCCAGGGCATTTTCCTCTGGTTCTCGATCCTTGTATCAACAAGGTTCAGTTTGATAGAGTGCTGATTGACGATGGTAGTTTCCATCGATATACTATTCAAGAATAGTTTGCTAGCCCTGAAGATAACCCAGGCTGATCTCAAGCCATACGAGGCATAGTTCTGGGGTGTTCTCCCCTGGACAGAGCTCCACACCTCTCGGGCAGATCACGCTACGTGTGCAATTTGGTACCCTAGACCACTTCCGCACCGACTACGTCAACTTCGTGGTCGCCGACTTCGAAGGCACCTACCATGCTATCCTTGGCCGACCAGCGCTCACCAAGTTCATGGCCATACCTCACTACAGGTATTTGGTGCTCAAGATGCGTACTGAGAAGGGGGTTCTAACTCTAGGGGCAACATATACGCAGCTTACACCTGCGAGGATGACAACTTCAAAATAGCAGAGGCTCACGACCTCTGTATTCGCATGGCTGAGACCACGCTCGATGCCAAGCAGACCCTAGCCGACCACCTAGAGATCCTAGAGCTCGAGGCCCCACGCAAGAACATCAAGTCCAAAGAGCACAAAGAGATCTAGCTGGTCGACGGTGATCCCAGCAAAATGGCCCTTATCAGGGCCAACCTGGATCCTAAATAGGAAGACGCGCTCATCAGGTTCTTGAGGAGCAACATGAGTGTGTTCGCATGGAAACCCGTTGACATGCCTGGTGTACCTCAGAACTTGATCGAGCACTCCTTAAATGTTGATGGCAAGGCCAAACCCATCAAGCAGAAGCTACGATGGTTCGCTCGTGACAAAAAGGAGGCTATTAGGGTTGAAGTTACATGGCTTTTAGCAGCCTGGATTTATCAAAGAAGTATATCATCCGGAGTGGTTAGCCAACCCTGGTTCTTGTATGTAAAAAGAATAAGGAATGGAGAATGTGCAGTTGATTACACTGATCTCAACAAACACTGCCCTAAAGACCCCTTCGGCTTACCTCGCATAGATAAGGGCATAGATTCAACTGCCAGTTGCGAGCTGCTTTCCTTTCTCGATTGCTGCTCTGGTTATCACTAGATCGCTCTCGAAAAGGACGACCAGATCAAGACATCCTTCATCACGCCCTTCTGCACCTACTGCTACATGACCATGTTGTTCAGGCTCAAGAATGCTGGGGCTACCTACCAACGCGCCATATAGGCCTGCCTCAAAGACAAGATAAAAGACGACCTCGTTGAGGCTTATGTTGACGATGTAGTTGTTAAAACTAAGAAAGCATACACCCTTGTCGATAACCTAGAACGTACCTTTGCAGCCCTTAACACATTCCAATGGAAATTAAACCCAAAGAAGTGCATCTTTGGTGTTCCATCTGGTATACTACTCGGCAACTGTCAGTCAGTCACGATGGCATATGCCCTAACCCAGAGAAAGTAAAAGCTATCTTGGACATGAAGCCGCCCAAAAAGGTGAAGGATGTTCAGAAGCTTACCGGATGCATGGCTGCCCTCAGTCGTTTCATATCTAGATTAGGCGAAAAAGGACTATCGTTTTTCCAGCTGCTCAAAGCATCCAAGAAGTTTGAGTGGTCGAAGGAAGCAGACGCTGCCTTTACACAGCTGAAACAATTCCTTACATCACCTCTGGTCCTCACTGCTCCTAGAGAAGACGAAACCCTCCTGCTTTAGATTGCGGCAACTAATCGAGTGGTCTCCACTGCCATGGTGGTCGAGCGCGATGAGCCCGACCACTGTCTACAAGGTAAGCGACCAATTATTTCATTAGTGAGGTGCTCAGTGAATCCAAGACCAGGTACCCATAGATTCAGAAACTGATCTACGCCATACTAATTATATCCCAAAAGTTGAAACACTACTTCAACAAATATCGTGTGGTGGTCATGACTGAGTACCCTCTAGGAGACATCATTCGCAACAAGGATGCAAATGGGCGCATCATCAAATGGGCAATGGAGCTATGCCCTTTCTCCTTGGAATTTGCAAGCCGTACTACAATCAAGTCTTAGGCACTTGTCGATTTCATCGTCGAGTGGACAGACTTAAGCACACCTGCCTCTCAGGGGCCCACCGAGTATTGGAAGATGTACTTCGAATGGCTCTCTCAACATCAATGGACACAGGAGCAGGAGTCCTTTTCGTATCACCATCCAAGGAGCAGCTCCGATATGTCCTCAGGATTTATTTCCCGATGTCTAATAATGCCGCCGAGTATGAAGCATGCCTACACGGTCTGCACATTGCGGTCGAGCTTGGTGTCAAGCATCTCTATGTCTACGGAGACTCGGCTCTGGTCATCAACCAACTCAACAAGGACTGGGATACAACCAGCGAAAAGATGGACGCATACTACAAAGCGATCAGAAAGCTAGAAGGCAAGTTCTATGGCATCGAGTACACACATGTGGTCCGAGGACAAAAATCAAGTAGCAGATGCGCTGTCAAAGTTAGGATCATCCCTGAGCCAAAGTCCACATGGCGTATTTGTTCAAGACCTGCTCACGCCCTCCATCAAAGAAGAAGATCCCATGGTCAACAAGCCTCCAGACCAACCATTGGTGGCTACGGTTCCAGCGTCAAACACCACCAAACCACCTCCGACCACTAAGAAGCCCGATTGGAGAGTACCTTTCATCAAGTACCTGACAGATGGTAGCGGTTACACCGATCGGACAGAAAACGAATGCCTGATGCGTCGCAGTAAGCAGTATCTGCTCATCGATGGCAAATTGTGGCGCAAGAACGCGAAGGAGGAAATCTTGATGAAGTGTATAACCCAGGAGGATGGTGAACATCTCCTAGACAAAATCCACTCTAGCTCCTGCGGCAACCACATGGCCTCGAGAACGTTGGTCGGCAAGGCTTTCCGAGCAGGGTTCTATTGGCCGTCAGCCATAGCCGATGTAGAGAAGCTAGTCCGCCATTGTGAAGGTTGTTAGTTTTTCACCAAGAGAATCCACATACCAGCACACGAGATTCAGACTATACCAACCTCTTGGCCCTTCGCATGCTGGGGACTAGATATGATTGGGCCTTTCAAACCAGCCCTTGGAAAATTTACATGCGTCTTTGTGCTGATCGATAAATTCTCCAAGTGGATAGAGTACATGCCCCTGGTCAAGGCATCTTCAGAAAAGGCTGTCACGTGTTCTTGACCAGAACATCCACCGCTTTGGCATACCCAATAGCATCATCACTGATCTGGGTACTCAGTTCACCGGGAACGCTTTTTGGGACTTCTACGATGAAAGGAGCATAGTAGTAAAATATGTCTCGGTGGCACACCCTAGAGCTAATGGATAGGTCAAGCGGGCAAATGGTATGATCCTAGACACACTTAAGAAGAGGATGTACAGAGAGAATGACTAAAGCTTCTGGAAGATGGCTCAAAGAGTTACCAGCCGTGGTCTGGGGTCTCAAAACCTAGCCCAGTCGCAATACCGGCGTATCACCATACTTTATGGTTTATGGCGCTGAAGCAGTGCTCCCAGCAGATATGGCCTTCAGATCAGCATGGGTAGAGAACTTCGATGAAGACAAGGCCAATGAAGTGCGGGAGCTAGAAGTGAATAGTGCAAAAGAGAAGCGGCTTGATTCTTGCGTACGTACAGCCAAATACATTATTGTTTTGCGCAGGTACTACAACAAGAACGTCAAGGAGCGGTTCTTCATGGTCGGGGACCTGGTCCTGAAGTGAAAGACGAATCAGACTGGTGTCCACAAACTCACAACCCCATGGGAAGGACCCTTCATGATCAAGGAGGTTACACGCCCTACATCTTACAGGTTAGCTCGCCTAGACGGCACAGACGTACCCAATTCCTAGCACATCGACAAAATTAGGCGTTTCTATGCTTAGCTACTAAGATATGTACCCCTCTTGTACTTTTGATTTATTTCAATAAAGCTATTATGATTTCTCCGACACTCTAATGTGTCACTTCGAAGTCTATTGTTATTCTAACTCTACCAGTTAAAACCAGCCACCATTCCTTCTCGGGTTCTCAGAGCAGGCCCTGTCTCTGGTTCCTCCCAACGCGTGCATGGGATCCGCTCTCTACGCTATGGCTGATCGGCAGGTGCTCTCTGGTTTGACTTGTGTGTTTCTACGTGTGCACAAGCTATGCACCTCACACTCCGATCGCAAGACAAACTAGGGCCATACAAACCTTTTAGGATGATGTGTTGACTAAACTGGTACAACTAAACAGAATGCCAACACGTTCTAACTTAGTTACATCAACACGATATCCGAGCTTAAACACGTTTTCTACAAAACAAACAAGCTTATGTTGATATACAAGTACGTTATTACAAGCTTGCCTGAAAAGGTCCAAGTTTACAATAACCCAACTACATCTTCTTCTATAGCTATGGCCTACACTATTGGCTGGTCGGGGCACGCGGCGCCTGCTGCTCGCTGGGCCTGACATCGTGCTCGGGTCTTGGGGACTCTGCCATTGATCGAGCTAAAGAAGATGGCCCCGCCGATGCCTGGCTAGTCGAGACCGTAGGATTCACTGGTTGGCTTGAGGATGACGGCGCTCCCAGCTGACTTGTTGACGGCGTTTCTTGTACGGGTGGTGTCAGCACCTCCACATAGGTTAATATCGCCAATTATTTTCGCCGACAAGTCTAGCTAGGGTCATCCTGTAGCTCCTCGTCCTTGTCTGGATCTACCTCCTTCGGGTATCCAGCCCTCCAGGCGCTTGAGATCGATCAGGGGGTAGTGAGCACATACCATGCTTAGCACATGTATGCACACCCCCAACGGTTATTCTTGGGGATTCATCGTTTTCCCCATGCTACGCTTAGGGACTGCCCCGACCACTCTCCGACCATTGCTCGAGGACCGCTCTCCTCGGGTACATGTGATTTGTACTCACATACAGTTGAGAAGCATTTATTTTTTCTCACTTAGACCTTGCTACAAGGCTGATACCTCGCCTTCCAGCAAGCTCAGGGACTACATCGGTATGATGCACCTACCGGTGCAGCTTGTATCGCTTGTACGATGATTGGATTCTCAACTTAACTAGGAATTCTTTTTAGACCCTGGCACCACGTGTCTACGTCACCTACTACCAGGCTCGGGGACTAAGTGGGCACACTTCACCTTGCGGTGAATGTGCTTATTTTATCGACCCCGACACTCTGACTGTTGGCCATAACTACTACTGTACAAGGGTCACTTACATTTCTTTTCAGAAATACAAGTGGGCACACTTGATCAGGAAAGAAATCTTTTTATTTTTTTCTTTAGAGCACCATGCATTCTTCGAACAACCGGAATCTTCGGCTATAATCATGGTCTACTGCTCTCTGTGCTGACTAGAATACTAGGCACTATTTGCTTGGTCAATGTTTCAACCTAGTTGGAGATGACATGAAGACAGACCGCATTAGCCGAAGAAGATCAAACAGCGTGTCGCAATATAATACATGGTCCTCGGGGACTAGCTATAGGGGTATTAACCCCTATACCCTTATGGCTAGGTTTGGGCCGGCCTAGACCAGGGGGTCCGACCCACTAGAAGACGACGCATGGCCCTAGCCAATCTGCTCGGAGTCCCACGCAAGGAATCAAGGTAGACTTGGAGATCAAGCAAGATCCTGGTCGGTTAGAATAAGAATCCTTATCCTAGCCACCTATGGCAATTGTAACTGGTTGGGATTAGTTTCCAGATCTGTAACCCTGCCCCCCAGACTATATAAGGCGGGCAGGGGACCCTCTCAAAAATGATCTCATTTACACACAGCAATACAACCAGACGCAGGACGTATGTATTACGCCTTCACAGCGGCCTGAACCTGGATAAAACCTTGTGTCTGTCTTGCGTCACCATCTCGTTCGTAGCTTGTGCACCTGTCTACCGATAATCTACTACCTTGAGCATACCCCTAGGTAGACTGCCGACCATATTTCGTCGACACGGTTGGTGCCTCTAACTGGGAGTAAAAATCTACTCCTAGCTAGAGGCTCCGTCCAGGACTAGAAAGGGACCTTTAGTCTCGGTTGCTGTCTCCAACTGGGACTAAAGGTTAACTTTTACTCTCGGTTGGTCCCTCCAACTGAGAGTAAAAGTCTACTCCTGGTTGTAGGCTCCGTTCGGGACTAGAAAGGGACCTTTAGTCCCGATTGCTGTCTCCAACCGGGACTAAAGGTCCCCTCCTATATAAAGAACCGTCCTGCCCTGCTGAGCACGGGTGTCTTCTCCTGTCCACACAGGTGATGAACTTGTGCAGCTTCTCATCTTCTCTCTCATTACCATATGCTAATCTCTAGTTTTCCCCATCTGTGTAGATCTAAAATATACTTTTGGTCTTGTAGAAGCTGTGATCTTGTAGATGTGGAATCGGAAGCCGCAGCCGAGGCAAATCAATCAGCCAGGTGAAGATTCATCCATCTCATGGTGGTGATTCATGCAGATCCAGTCTGTGCGGAAGAAGGTTCAGGCGCAATAACCCCTGCAGCCGTCAGAGAAGGCATTTCCATTTTTCCCTTTCCATTGATTTTTGTAAGAATAAATCTATGCAGAGATGCGGTGAATCCATCTGGTTCTTGCTAGTTAGTGCTTCCTTTCTTTAGTACATATGGACAAATCATTGCAGGTGCTTCGTTTCTTTAATCTAGGCAAGATTGCTATCGAATAGACAATTTTTTGGTTAACTAATATATAGGAAATCTTCAGATTTGGCATGTGGTGTTAGAATTTTTCTGTTGTTGACAAAATTAGCTCATACGGTACATTTGTATTCCAAGCTATTTTAGTTTATTATATTACTAATTTCATCTTTCTTTTGAACATTTGCATGTGTTATTTTGACTATCTGCTCATGAAGAATGGAAGGCAAGGACTGTCTCGTCATGAAGAATGGAAGACCGGCTGTTGATTTTGTAGTGGCTGGATATTCATTTTGTAAAAGCTAGAAGCTGATAGTATATTGCTCTAGTGCTACTGTTTTAGTAAACATTATTAAGCTTCTCATGTGGTTGTGATGATTATTCAAACATTTCCTAGTGAGAATGTAGACGGGGCATTTTGACTAACATGCGGCTGCAATCCAAATAGCTACCACAACTTTTTATCTAACATTTATAACAATAAACTAAACAGCAAGCCATATTATAACAAAAAAACCAAACAACAGCTACCATATTATAACATTTATAACAAAAAAGAAAACATTTAGTCCTAGGTTGGTAATACCAACCGGGACTAAAGGGCCGGCCCACGTGGCTAGGACAGGAGGCCTCTTTAGCCCCGGTTGGTATTACCAACTGGGACTAAAGGTGAATCTTTAGTCCTGAGCGAGAAACCGGGACTAAAGGAGAGGCCCTTTAGTCCCGGATTCGTGCCCCCGGTTGGAAAACCAGGACTAAAGGGTTTTCCCAACCGGGAGTACAACTTGTTTCTGTACTAGTGGTGCTATTTCTTTTTCTATATTCTACCAAATATGCCTTATGCTTTACAAGAGAATGTATAATTGGTTCTATGCATATCTAGACAAAGCGGGTGAACTAGACAATTTAAAACCTAATGTCCTCTATATCCTACTTATTATCAAAACCTACACAAAGTACTACATAAATGTACACTATGGTTTTGTAAAGTATTGCTATCTCTGACGCAAATAAAGTTTTGCAGCATAGATATGATTCCAATTCTAACAGCTAACCTAACAAGCTAGATTAGGAAAAGCACACAACCTAGAAATGCAAAAGTGTCGGAAATGTAAATGAGTTAGCGAATGCAAACTTACCAATGACGATTTTTTCCCGGTGTATCGAGAAGCTCTCGCTTCCCCCTAATCCTCGCTATAGAAGCTCCTAATCAAGTAACTTTGTGGAAACATATAGCTCACGGGCCTTCCCCATGAGCAAGTGAGTCTCTATTTGGCCTTCTCTCGGACCTATCTTATAGTGTGAAAACAGCCATGCCATCATAGTGGTTTATGGCACTTATAGTTAGTGGCTGTTCTTCCTAAAACAATGATATATTATGGAGATGTCATAGATTTTTTTGGCAAAGCAGTACATCGAAAATTTAGCAATGAAATAAGCCGTGTTCGTCACGAAAGGTATTTAAGCATGTCAGATAGACAACGAATGGGAATGTGTAATGCAAGCGTCACAAAATCCATAACTTGACGTAAATTTACTCTTTAATGCCAAATGTTGATTGTTGCAGCAACCCAGGTATGTTGTAGTGCATCCATGCTCGTGGACCGGGGTACAATGGTAGGGACAATACTGCTTTGTTAGTGGTGTGCTAACCGCCGGTCAAAAAGGATGCAATATGGAAAAAAGAGTTATACGATATAAAGTATTTTCATAATGAAACTAGAAATTTCAACATTGATTTGTCAATTTATCTAAGATTTTAGACAATTGATAATCAAAGATTAAAAGTTTCACTTAGGACAAACCTAGATATTTTTTTATGATAGGTGGCACATTAAAGGGCTCTTAAGGCGCTTCCATAGCATTTCAAGACCCTAAATTCAAAAATATCAAGTACAAAAGGATAGAGGTAGCACCTAGCAAAGAAAAGGCAAACAATGGATACATTGAGTTCTGGCGCTTTACCATGAAACTCCACATAAACCAATATGATCATAGTAAAATATACTAGCACTTCTTTAATTTGTTCCAAATAATGTTTTATCCAAATCTCTAAACTTTTAGTAAATTGCAAACATAGGTCCCCTAACTTGGTAGTGGATTTGTTTGGATAAAACTATTCTCACCCATTGAGAGGGATTAGAGTGGAAAATGAACAATTTCTAATGTCAATCCTTCCTGATAGGTACAGATTCAAGGGAATTACTAACCCCTCCAGCACACATACACAACTAATAAATTTGTAATAAATTCTTTTCACATCTTTTGATACAAAGTTGTATGCAACGATTCTAATTTATTCTACTGTTCTACTCAATAAATGTTTTTATAAGGCCAGTCTCAGTGGGGATTTCATGGCCCTGTTACCAATGCATCCATATTTTAGAAATAGTGCAGAAGAGTTTCATCCCTATGAAACTTTCTCTACTCCCATAAAACTCTTATCATCTCTCTCTTCATCAATACGGTGCCACATCAGCCTATTTAATGCCCATAAAACTCTGATGAAACCCCACTGAGACTGGCCTAAGTGTTACTACTCAATATCAACTACTACCTCTCATCTTCACAACCTCCCTACTCCTCACCTCGTTTTTTGTGCCAAGCTCATTAATCCATTTGTTTTCTTGTATGACCATAGTAGGTTGTTTGTTCGAGTTAAATGCATCAACGGCCTGAACTTGTCAATGGTTATCACACTTAGGTTCACGAACTTTGAAAACACATTTCTAAGTCCCTAAACGTGTTAAGTGGTGCACAACATATCCCTAAACTTGTAAAATGGTGCACCATAGGTCCATTTCTAGACAATACTGACCACTGTGGTACAACTGCCCATGCATTTAACTCATTCATGACTGGATGTAAGTGACACCCCTTCACAAGTTCAAGGGCTGCCCATGCATTTAACTCATTCTGATATATACCATTTTGATATGCTTGTATTAAATCCATCTACATTATTTTGATATAGTTGTTACGATGTACTGCACGAAGTAGCTGAGTACTCAATAAGTACCACTTTCTTAAGTACCACTTTCTTAGACTCCCTTTGTTTGTTTTGATAGGGTATATTAGGATTTTGAACTGTTAAACTTTTCGATTTTCACTACCAATTAATCAAATAATATGCATGCTTAGTGGACAATTGTCATATCAACATTTTATATTTCAAAGATGGTTAACACATCATTGGTTTTTGTAAAAGTAGTTGGTAATACATTGTAATAAATTGAAGATCAAAGTGTGTTTCATGAAACTTCTACCAAGAAGAACCACCTAGGGAAAAGAGCATGTGTAGGCCGGACACCAATTTTCCCCTCTGCAACAAACATCCCCAAAAAGATAACCGGCAGATTTTGAACCACAACAAACCATCAAGACTTTTCACCAGGACTCATTCTTTAGAAAATTTAAAAACTTTTTAGAAAATGCATTCACGAAGTCTTTTCATGAAACAAATCGTGGAAGCATTTTAAAAGTATACAAGGACTATTTCAATGCAGATTAAAAATATTTTAATAAAAAAGGAGAGACAAAGTGACATGGAAGGCTGGGAGTGTGGTACACAAGGCACCAATGGCCTCCACTCAGACATTCTTGGATACAATTGTAAAGAATGAGTGGCCCAAGAGGGGAGGGATGAACCAGATCACTTAAAAACTAATCTAGAGCCCTATTCAACTTTTCACGAGACGAAGCTAAACCATACTAACTAGATGTGCATATGGTATATTTACCTAGTGTGGTGTTATCAAAGTCATTCGATCAATCATCCTAATCAATCTCCCTGGCTCGATTAGGCACTCCAACTCGATAAGAGCGACTAAAACCGTGGTCATCTAATTATATGGTTAATTGTCCCATTAGCAAAATGTTGGACAACTAGACATGCAATTGCGAACGGGGCTATATTAGGTTACTAGGCTAGCTGTGTTTTGGTCCAAGCCCAGTACATATTTCTCTCCCATACACCTCCACTCATACTCCCTCACCCCTATCCATGATAGACATCCCCAGGCACAAGTGTGCAACCCTCGTTACTGTCACCGGTTTTCCCCTCCTCCCTTCTCTGGCCTTTATTTTACAAGAGTGGAGAGAGAGGATGGGGAAATGGTGTGAGAAGGGACCAAAAAACAAAATCATGTGTAAGAAGAGTCACTAGTAAAACAGACATGTACTCCTTTGTAGCCTTGGACATGAGCTCCCCCATATCTTTGATCTCTCGCACCTCTACCACGCGCTGCTATGTTCTTGTGACCATATCCGATCCGTCTCCCTCCTTTGCTCTATTCACATTGATGTGTCAACATCTATTGTAACTTCCACTCCCTCCGTTCTAAATTATTATAAGTGCTTTTGTCTTTTCTAAGTATATAATTTTTGTTATGTATTTAGATATACACTATGTCTAGATACATAGGCTCTATGTATCTAGAAAAAGTCAAAATAACTTATAGCTTGGAATGGAGGGAGAGCAGTATTTCCATCACGGAATGAATGTGGTGTGCCCAAATGTATATCATTCTTCTATTGAACATCCCCAAATTAAAATGAAACCACAAGGAGAAAAACAGGCTGAAAAAATAGAAACACGTTATAGGAAACGAACAGTTTGACTACTGAACATGTAGAGCGGGGTGAGATCCGATTTATATATAGAGAGTATGAACATTAAGCTTACAGTCAAAATGCATGCGAACACGTACAATGACTGGATGTGATGCTGCAATAATTAATATAATGCATTGCAGTTGTGCTAATATATCTTGGGCATATGTATTTGTGTATATCTACTTGGTGGTGGGCGTTGACGACGATGGTTCTGTGGGCACGTTGTCCATGGCCTGCATGTAGTCGCGGCGCTTGGAGAGCCAGAACCTGCGCACGCCGTGCTGCGAGTAGCGCCACCCCTCCTCGTGGTTGTCCAGCACCCCGGCCGCCCGGTTCTCCTTGGTCACCGGCACCTCCGGCCGGGTTGGTGGTGATGTTGCGTACCAGCTGCACCACGCAGATCCCCACCGCAACCCCTGTCGTCGCGAACAGCGGGTACACCTGCATGCACGCATCCACATGCAGATATGTCATATGTCCGTGACCGTGAGGGATTTTTCTTTTAGAATAAATGATTATGGTTCTTTTTTCTTATTTTCATTGTGAAAAATGCATATATAGATAGATACAGATAGATATATAGATAGATACAGAGACTGGTGAGTTACAACGACAGGCGGCAGATTGCCCAAAACATAAATGAATCTTACTCCTGATTAGTTTAATCAATCACAAAAAAAAGGATGAACCATAATCTTTGGCAATCATTTACAGACACATAAAATCATGTTGGATATGGAAGACCATACATACTAGGGGTTAATTAATTTGAACCTGATGCTGTAATCAATTCATACCTCCAGCCGGCCTAACCCAGAGAGAAGAAGACATTGTTTTTTTTTCTCGTTTCTGCAGAGGATCGATCGAGATCTGGGCCTGCTTGGAGATGCAACGACGAGAGATGACGCAGTGGACGCTACACGATCATAGCTTGGGGTGGAAACGTCTGGTCTTACTGGAAACCAGCCAGGAATAGAGTTACTACCATACCATTGCGTTGCATGCCTGCCACCCAGCTATTCACTTATTCAGGCAACGGCAACGGCAACGGCATCGGCAGTTTCCGCAGGACCCGGTCTTTCCGCCTTGACCTCCACCCTACTGCACAAATGGCAAACACGACAAAGAATCAACTCTCAGCACCAGGCCGTGCATGACATTGGAAGAATTAACTCTTTCAACATATCATTCTTAAGGATTTTTTAATAAAACAAAGAGTTCTACTGAGGAGCGCAGGATTTTTTTTCCTATTTCATTTGCATTTCTCATACAAAGATGAAATGATTCCACTAGTAGAGAACAGACCTTTGATCCTCGGTCAAAATGGGCTCTAGTCCCGGAATTTTTTGCCCCCGGGACTAGAAATACCTTTAGTCCCGGTTGGTGGCTCCAACCGGGACTAAAGGTCCCTGCCCAACGGCTACTGCGCCAGACAGAGGTGGCAGGGACCTTTAGTCCCGGTTGGAGCCACCAACCGGGACTAAAGGTATACTTTTACTCCCGGTTTGTGGCTCCAACCGGGAGTAAAGGTCTACTCCCGGGTCGTGGCTGCGCCCGGGGTTGGAAAGTTACCTTTAGTCCCGATTGGATCTATCAACCGGGACTAAATGTTCTCCCTTTATAAATCGGCCGTCTCCTCCTTCCTCCCCGAGCCCGAGCTCAGCACATTTTGAAGCTCACTGCAGTAGTGTTCTTGCTTCCTCCCTCCCTCCATTGTTCCTCCATCCATTCTTCGATTCCTCCGTCGATTCTTCAGTTGTAAAGGTTACCAATCTCATACTCTCATTTTTTACCATTTTCTTATGCCATTTTATTCACTATATATATTTATGGTTCTTTATTGTGGTTTTTTTTCATTTGTAAGCAATTTGAGCTCAAAATCACTTTAAGCTTGCATATTTACATGAAAGAAGGTTAAAGTATATATAAATATAAAGTTAGAAAATAGTTAGAAAATTATAGCAAATCCTTACTAGTTGAACTTGCGGACCGTGTTCAGGTCGGCGAGGATGTTCTCTGCCGAGCGGTAACGGACGTCAAGGAGGAGCTTTGATTCTACGAGGGAGAGCGATAACGGTCGTGGAAGACCATGTTCCCTTCCTCGTAGAATCGGAGCTCTTCCTTGACCAAGTACGGTGCCGTCCGGTGGAGAAATCCTCGCCGAGCTGATCACGTAAGCAAGGTCAACTAGTACGGATGGTTATTTATTCACATGTCCCGATATCGTCGTAGTAGTCTGTCAATCACCGTACCTAAACGTAGTATATATAAATAAAAACTTAGAAAATAGTTAGAAAATTATAGAAAATCCGTACTAGTTGAACTTGCGGACCGTGTTCAGCTCGGCAAGCATGTTCTCTGTCAAGCGGTAACGGACATCAAGGAGGAGCTTTGATTCTACGAGGGAGAGCGACAACGGTCGTGGGAGACCGTGTTCCCTTCCTCATAGAATCGGAGCTCTTCCTTGACCAAGTATGGTGCTGTCCGGTGGAGAAATGCTCGCCGAGATGATCACGTAAGCAAGGTCAACTAGTACGGATGGTTATTTATTCACACGTCCCGATATCGTCGTAGTAGTCTGTTATGTGTGTACATTCCCATTCTTCTGTTAATTTGCGGAAATATCATATGAATTACTTACCTGCCGCAGTAAAAGACGAGAACACAATGACCATTAAAAATATCATTGTTTAGAGATCTAGATAATTTTATAGTTTGTTAATTTTATTTGTTTATAAAAGAAGAAATTTATAGTGTATTAAAAAATGAGTATAGAGAGTAGATGGCAACTGCTTCCGGGTCCTCGGCCTCTCATGGGTTTCCAAAGCGACTTAGGCCGGGCCTTCCTCTCATTCCATGCGGCAAGTGTCGTGATGAGATGAAGATTGTGATGGAGTACCGAGTGAAGAAGGAGGGTCCCAACAAGGATCGTATCTTCTACAAGTGTCCGGATCGCAATGTGAGTTATTTTATCGTATTTAATGATTATGGTTAGTTTATACCTATTTTCATGATGGTTGTGATTAAAGTTCTAGTTTTTTGTTTTAATTTCAGTGGGATGGCAGTGGACGATGTTCAGGCTTCTACTGGGAGGAAGAGTATGTTGAACTCGTGCAAAAATATCTTGCACAACAGGCAGATACGGCGGCTAATGAGGCAGTGATCCAGCCGAAGAAGCCCAAAGATGTTGCACAATCGGGGGATCTGTCTGTTTTAGTTGAGATTGGTCGCGAAATCCTTGTGCTCCTGAAATGTATTTTAGCTTTAGTTCTTTTAGTGGTAGTTGGGATTGTCTACATTGTAGCGATGCTTTCATAAATTTGTATCTTTTGTGGTGGCACGCATGTTGTATAAATAATTAATTATGATCTAGGTTTTAATATGATATTTATGTCATGTAATGCAGATGAGCCGTCATTGGATGTATAATGCTGATCGCCGCTCACAAGAGTTCATTGACGGCGTGCATTCTTTATTACGTGCGGCCGAGACAAACAAACGCGACGGTTTCATGTGCTGCCCATGTGCCATATGTAAGAATACGGTGGAATATCCTTGCTCAAGGACTCTTCATTCACACTTGTTCAAGTCGGGTTTCATGCCAAACTATATTTGTTGGACAAAGCACGGAGAAACCGGTGTTGTAATGGAAGAAGATGAAGAAGAACAATGGGACGACAATGATATTATTCCTGATGGTGCGTGCTTCAATGATACTGCAATGGGAGAAGCTGAAGAAGAGGTAGCCGCAGAAGATGAGCCGGCTGATGATCTTTGTCAGGTCATTCGTGATGCACAAAGAGAATGTGAAAGTGAAAAGGAGAAGATCAAGTTCGAGCGGATGCTAGAAGATCACAAAAAATTGTTGTACCCAACTTGTGATGCAGGGCAGAAAAAGTTGGGAACCACACTAGAATTGCTGCAATGGAAGGCAAAGAATGGTGTATCTGACAAGGGATTTGGAGAGTTACTAAAAATCCAAAAGAAGATGCTTCCGAAGTACAATGAATTGCCCGCCACTACCTACGAAGCAAAACAAGTTGTCTGTCCTATGGGGCTAGAAATAGAGAAGATACATGCATGTCCTAATGACTGCATCCTATACCGTGGCAAAGAGTACGAGAAATTGGATGCATGCCCGGTATGCCATGCGTCGCGGTATAAGATCAGGCGAGATGACCCTGGTGATGTTGAGGGCGAACGTCCACGTAAGAAAATCCCTGCCAAGGTTATGTGGTATGCTCCTATAATACCACGCTTGAAACGTCTGTTCAGAAACAAAGAACATGCAAAATTGTTACGATGGCACAAAGAAGACCGTAAGGTAGACAATATGTTGAGACACCCTACTGATGGGTCCCAGTGGAGAGCAATCGATAGAGAATTCCCGGAGTTTGCAAATGACGTAAGAAACTTAAGGTTTGCTTTAAGTACAGATGGTATCAATCCTTTTGGAGAGCAGAACAGTAGTCATAGCACTTGGCCTGTTACTCTAAGTATCTACAACATTCCTCCTTGGTTATGCATGAAGCGGAAGTTCATTATGATGCCTGTGCTCATCCAAGGCCCGAAGCAACCTGGCAATGACATCGATGTGTACCTGAGACCACTTATTGATGAACTTCTCATTTTGTGGAATAAAGAAGGTGTACGTGTGTGGGATGAGTACAAACAGGAACACTTTGATCTGCGAGCATTGTTGTTCGTAACAATCAATGATTGGCCTGCTCTAAGTAATCTTTCAGGACAGTCAAACAAGGGATATAATGCATGCACACACTGCTTCGGTGATATTAGAGGTGTATTCTTGAAAAAATGTCGAAAGGTCGTGTACCTTGGCCATCGTCGATTTCTTCCTGCAAATCACCCCGTAAGAAAGAAAGGTAAGCATTTTAAAGGGAAAGCAGACCACCTGACCAAGCCTCGCAACCAAACCGGTGAGGATGTACTCGATATGGTCAATGATGTGAAAGTCGTCTTTGGAAAAGGACATGGAAGCCAACCTATTCCGAAAGACGCTAACGGTCACGCACCCATGTGGAAGAAAAAGTCCATATTTTGGGACCTACCCTATTGGCAAGTCCTGGAGGTCCGTAGCTCGATCGACGTGATGCACCTGACGAAGAATCTTTATGTGAACCTGCTAGGCTTTATGGGTGTGTATGGAAAGCCTAAGGACACATTTGAAGCACGACAGGACCTGCGTTGTTTGAGAGAAAGAGACAACCTGCATCCAGAGAAGACAGATGATGGACGCCATTACTTACGTCCTGCTAGCTACACTCTAAGCAAAGAGGAGAAGGAAATCATGTTTGAATGCTTAAACAACATCAAGGTACCATCTGGATTCTCCTCGAATATAAAGGGTATTATAAATGTGACAGAGAAGAAATTCTGTAACTTAAAGTCCCATGACTGTCACGTTCTCATGACGCAATTACTTCCAGTTGCATTAAGAGGAATTCTACCTCCAAATGTACGTCTAGCCACCGTAAAGCTATGTGCATTCCTCAATGCAATTTCTCAGAAGGCAATTGATCCAACTGATCTAGCTAAACTACAGAATGATGTGGTTCAATGTCTCGTCAGCTTTGAGTTAGTGTTCCCTCCTTCCTTCTTTGATATTATGACACACCTCCTAGTTCACCTAGTCAAGGAGATTTTCACTCTCGGTCCTGTGTTCCTACACAACATGTTCCCCTTAGAGAGATTCATGGGAGTCCTAAAGAAATATGTTCACAACCGTGCTCGCCCAGAAGGAAGCATCGCCAAGGGCTATGGAACAGAAGAGGTCATTGAGTTCTGTGTTGACTTTATTCCCGACCTTGACTCGATTGGTGTTCCTGAATCGAGACATGAGGGGAGACTAAGCGGAAAGGGGACACTAGGGAGGAAAACATATATTGGTACGGATGATGATTATTTCAATAAAGCGCACTACACAGTTCTACAGAACTCCTCTTTGGTAGATCCGTATATTGAGACACACAAGGATCTCTTACGATCCGAGTTTCCAGGCAAGACTGAAGCTTGGATTACGCATAAGCACATGGAAACTTTCGGCGGTTGGTTGCGAAAAAAATGTCAAGGTGATGAGAGCATCCATGAGCAACTGTATTTATTGGCTATGCAACCATCATGGCATATCGTCACATACAAAGGGTACGAGATAAATGGGAACATATTCTACACAGTAGCCCAAGATAAAAGGAGTACCAACCAAAACAGTGGTGTCCGCATAGATGCCACAGACCCGAATGGGAATAAGCAGACATATTATGGACGCATAGATGAAATATGGGAACTAGAATATGCACCTACTTTGAAGATCCCATTGTTCAAGTGCCAATGGGTCAAGGTGACCGGAGGCGGAGTAACAGTAGACAACGAGTATGGAATGACAACAGTAGACCTTAGTAATATTGGGTACAAAGACGAACCATTCGTCCTTGCCAAGGATGTGAATCAGGTGTTCTATGTCAATGATATGTCTACCAAACCAAAAAGAGGGAAAAACGATAATGACTCAACCAAAGAGCCAAAGCGCCACATAGTTCTTTCAGGGAAAAGAGTCATCGTGGGAATTGAGGACAAGTCGGACATGTCAGAAGAATATGAAAAGGATGACCGAATTCCGCCCTTCAAAGTGAACAAAGACCCTAGCATCTTGGTAAATGATGAGGACACTCCATGGTTACGAAGCGATCATAACCAAGGGACATACGTAAAGAAGAAGTTCACTGCTGTGCCCACTTGATGATATAGTGATTTAATATAGTGTGTGTTTGAGATATTATGTAATAATTGTGAATTCAGATGTTTATTATGTCATATTTCAAATTAAATCAATGTTTGATTTGGTGGGATTTCTCTCTCAAAAAGGTAAATTAGGATACTGAGTGATGAAAAATTAAAATATTAACGTTAAAATGATGTGAAAACAAATTTCCTGTCCAAAACCAATAATTTTAATAATTTTAATTAAACACTACATTTTTGCATTAACGAAATAATAAATATTAGTTACATTATGTTTTATAATTCTAACAAAAAATAAAAAAAGTTAGGTTATCGATTTTTCCTATGTGCAATAAACAAAAATAAAATTCATATTTTTAACAAAATAATTTTATGCCTTTTATTTAATTTACTATGTATTTAATAAAAACTATTGCATTTCTATTGTATTTAACAAGACTATTGCTTAAAACAGGCGGGAAACGAAACTGCAGGCCACCTTTACTCCCGGGTGGGAAGCCCACCCGGGAGTAAAGGTGGGCTGCAGTTTCGTGGCCCGCCAAAAAAAAGCCTTTACTCCCGGTGCGTGTTACCAACCGAGAGTAAAGGTATACCTTTACTCCCGGTTGGTAACACGCACAGGGAGTAAAGGCACCTTTACTCCCGGTTGGTAATACGCACCGGGAGTAAAGGGTTTTTACTCCCGGTTGGTGGCTGGCACCGGGAGTAATTCTCCTCTGCTATATAACCTCCAGCGCCTGGCAGATCGATCTGCTCGTCTTCTTCCTCGTCGAACACCGCCGCCCTCTTCTTCGACCTCGCGCCGCGTCCGTTCGCCTTCCGTGACACCGGCGCCGCCGTCTTCTTCCTCGTGCGGCCTCCACCGCGCGCGCCCGTGCCCCTCCTCCGCGCTTGCCCGTGGCCCTCCACCGCGCCCTCCTCCGCGCCCGAGGCCCTCCACCGCGCGTTGCCCCACCGCGCCGGCCCGAGGCCCTCCAGTACGTACACTGCCGAGCTTCGAGGTGATATATTCGTCGATCTCTTTGTACATTCGTCCGAGCCCTCCACTGCCGAGTTATAGATCACGTCGAAAACTACAACTTTGGTGTAAGCCATGTCAACGGTCGAGGTCGATTGAAAATTCCAAATTTTGAATCACAAAATCTATAGAAACTAAAAATGAATATTTGGAACTCTAAATGATTTTAAATAAAAACATATCTTAAGGCAAGTTTTGAATATTTGGAACTCTAAATGACAAGTATAATTAAGGATCACCAATGAAATTACTTTAGAAATTAATTAGATCGATGTAAATCCATGGCTTGTATAATAAACACGCTATATATTATTTGGAAACAACGCTACGAACCATCCGCTAATGATCCAGCCCATCAACCGCCATATATTCATCACTATATGATATGCCATTATTTCAAGATGCAGTTTCAATAGAAGAATTTTTTCTATCTTCATAGATCAATGTTTGTTAACGAAATTTTATCCAAATATATTCATGTAGGGTCTTTTTTTTGAAGGATTTGTTGTAGGATATATAATGGTCAAATAGGAACTCAATTTTGATACCCAGTTTATAAACTAAGCGTTTTTTAGTTTATCAAAAATATCACATGTTTCTTCATTTGTGAACTTTGAATATACAGATATAATATATTAATGTTGCTAAAGTAATATGAGCATTACATATTTTTTTCCGGGAAGACTATCTTCAAACTTTATATCATAGCATCAGAGATCGCCTGTAGAAGAAGAAAATAAATTCTTATCATTTCGGAAATAGTAATGGTTATATGAGCAATAAGACACATATACTTACATTTCATAATGGCTTATACTTATATTATTAACATAGAATTTTCTCATATGATGAATGACTACATGGTTGATCACATGGTACATAGGATCACAACATCACGCACCGACACCGCCCCGGCCCGCCTCACGTCGTCGTCGTCGTCAGCACGCCGGCCCGCCTCACGTCATCGTCGTCAGCACACCGGCCACCGCGCCGACACGTATATATACGTCATTTGTATTCATATGCATTTCGTCCATGCGTTTCTATGTATACGGCGGAGCACCGCCGCCCTCGTTCACCCATGTGTACAGACATATATACGGCGGAGTGGAGCACCGCCACTCTTGTCACACCGCCCTTTCTCGTGCCCTAATTCACCCTAGTACCGACGTAGTTCGTCCTAGTGTGGCGAATTGCGTCCGTGATCGAGGGGCAAGATTTAATAATGCATATTGTTTGTAGATTTTACGCATGTAATAAGCAAAGATTTGACGTACTATATATTGGTTTTGTTTTTTGAAGCTAGATGGCCGACCCGAGAAATATGGATGAGGAGGAGTTGATGATGAATTTGATCAACACTGGCACTCAAGTTGCCGGCGATGATGGTGCTAAAAATAACGTGCAAGAGGATGTAGATGACGGGAGTCAGTACTTAGCTCTTGAACAAAATGAGCAACAACATATTGGCCAAGTATATATTTTTTATTATTAGCTATATATATATATATTATCATATGTCTTATGTGTGCTCATGACATTAAAAATAATGTTTATGTTTTGTAGCCCTCTGGATCGACATCAACAACTACAACGAAGAGTAAAAATGTTCGAGGTCCCAAAAAGCCATTGGAGGGTCGCTTCATCATCTCGGAGTTCAATGTGGATACAGGAGAACCGGGGGGGGCCGAATAAAATGAAATTTGTGCACCACTGTGGTTACCTTGTACGGGACCGGCTCCCGATTAGTACCCGTGAATGGAAGAAGAAGACCAATGCTCCTCATATCAGTTTTGTCTCCGATCGTGACAAGGCGTTAATTTGGAATGATGTCTTGGTACATTTCACGCTCCAAACAGATGATTATGATGATATAATAGATGGTGATGAATTGAAGGAGCGAGTTAGGGATTGGGCAATGAAGAAGATGGCCACCCAGTTTCAGACTTGGAAGAAACACCTATACACGACATATGTCAAGAAGAACATAGCACCAGATTTTACTGTCCCAGGCCCGATCTCAAAGCAGAGGCCCTATTGGGATGAGTTTGTACAGTACAAGACTTCAGAAGAGGGTGTGAGTCGGGTGATAAAGAACCAACGTAATGCCCAACAGAAGACATACCACCATACCTTGGGATCAGGTGGCTACCCGACTGCCATTAAGAAGTGGAACAAAATGGAAGCAGACCTTCTTGCCAAGGGTATCAGACCAGAATCACTCGAGTGGGGAGAACGTGCAAAGAATTGGTTTTTCGCTCATGGGGGAACACTAGACCAGGAGACAGGGAAGTGCGTTTATGGCGCAAGACTGCAAGAAGCAGCAGAAAGATTGTTTTATGCTCAGAGAGCTGCTGCTAGTGGTGCGTTCAGGCCCAACAGAGAGAAGGATGAGCTGACATACGCCATCGGGACTATTGAACATGGTGGCCGAACTAGAGGCAAAGGAAGTGTCTCGTGGGAGCATGGATTCCCTCAGGACAGACCTTCCTACAGAAGTCGCCAGAGAAAGAAGGAAGAAGAGGCACACCGGCTCCAGAGGTTGGAGGAAGCGGTGCGTGAAGCACAGGAGCGGGAAAAAAACCTTGAAGCGAGAATGCAGGAGGAAATCAAAAGGCAAGTGCAAATAGCAGTGAGTGCAAGCAAGCAGGCATCAGAGCCAGGAATCAACATTAGCCAATCTGTTCAGTTGAAAAGCAGCTGCGCTTCCACGGAGATACCAAATCAAGGGGACACAGGACTGCGCTTCCCTGTGGATGACGTCACTGAACCTTGTACAACGTGTGAGCTACACATTCCAAAGGAGAATTCCACAATCAAGGTGGCTATCGGTCTTGTTAATCCTATCGACCGAACCAAGACACCAAGGATTCATGGGAATATAATCCAAGAAGGATATGCCACCATCTCGGTAGATAAAGCTGAAAAAGGTTTTAGTGATTTGCCTCTTGACATTCCTGGAGGTGATGGCGAGAAGACTCTAGGAGAAGCGGAGAAGACATTCATTCTATGGCGCAAGCGCTACATCATCATTCCAGGGATGTCGGCTCCACCTCCTTCTGAACTACCTCACCATAGGTACGTGCGGATGAAAACACTACATCATTAATTTGTATTGGCTTAAATAATTAACAATCTGCTCATAATAATATGTCATTCCTTTTTTTGTAGCAGATCCTCCCCCAACCTAAATCCAATTGTTCAATCGCCAGATCATCATAGTGCTCTGTACGATGACATTGTGTTGGAAGACGAGGCTGCATCCACACCCTCTCCAAGGAGGTCTCCAACGCCACAGCCGCCACCTCCAAGGAGGTCTCCAACGCCGCTGCCAACACCTCCAAGGAGGTCTCCAACACCGCTGCCAACACCTCCAAGGAGGTCTCCAACGCCTCCCCCGCCCCCGCCTACCAAGAAGCCTAGCAAGAGGCCAGCCCCTCAAACGAAGAATCAGTCCCCGCCTGCAAAGAAAGCCACCGTGAAACCAAGGGCTATTCCCAAAATAATATCTGAAGAGAAGGAAGAAGGAACTGATGCATATAAAAAAGACAGGTCTAGATTCTATGACAAACTTAAAATGAATCAAGAAGCAAGGAGAAACCCAGAGAAACCGTACTTCTTCGTAGCTCCGGATATTTTAAGAAAAAAGGTGACTTCTTACCAGCATCAACAGCGGGAATCTCGTAAGCCGTCCAAATCAACGTTATCAGACTATGACCGCACTCTCACCAAGTCAATTGAGGCGGCACAGAAAAAGAAGCGGGCAGGGAAAGGAGTTGCCCAACTCGGACAACAAGCGCACCAATCAATCCCCCCGCTAGTTGTTGGTAATGAATATGGTTCGAATTTAGGATTAATGCATCAGGCAAACATACCTCCGGATGTCGATTTGGATCACCTTGGTGAATTTCTTGATGAGACTGGTCTCGACCTTTACCAGATGTTTGGTGATGGAAACATTGAGAGTGTGGCGGAGGTTGATATTTGGAAGAAAAAATTTGTACTAGGCCAGAGTCTATACAACCCTCAAGCCTTATCTGATCTGGGGACGCAAATGTACCTGCTAAACAAGTGGTACATGCAGGCGTCTACCAGTGGAGACTTCTGCGTTGGTGTCAGAATTAGAGACGAACATTGGTTCCGTGGCGATGATGTTATGTATGTTGACTTTGCAGAATTTCATCAACTATGCCACCTTACCTCTCTGGACAAAGTTATCATTAGCTGCTATTGCCTGTAAGTAATAATTCTTTCGATCTATTATTAAACTCATCATATGTGTGTATATGCATATAAATTATCCTAACAAGTACTATATATATGCAGATTTACAATGACAGAGCTCAGAAAGGAAGGCTGCAATGAAATTGGTTTTGTTGATCCCCATATAGTATTCAAAGACCCAATTACTCCAATGACTAATTGGAAGTCTGAGTCAGAGAGTAACCTCATGAACTTCTTAGTGAACCAACGCCACAAGAAGGATATACTCTTTCCCTATAACTTCAAGTGAGTGTTAATCATGTCGATCATAGCCTTAATGGCTCATATGTTGATTCTAGTTAATTAATGAGTGTTATGCGTTATATCCTATAAACACATGCAGCAATCACTGGATATTGATGGACATCGATCTGGTGAAAAGTCACTTGATAATCTATGACTCGATGAGAAAACCACAACAAGACTACCAAGATATGATAGATATTATCCAGAGGTAATTTCGGGATCTCTAGCAACTATATATACACACAAACATGATGATTAACTATATCTGATGACGTGGCAAATTTTTTATTGGGCAGTGTTTGGAAAACCTTTATTGAGAAGCAACACATGGAAAAATGCAAAGCGCCACTGAATGTAATCCCATTGAAAGTAAGTCCCCTGAATCGCATCATCTTTATTAATTAAACATATAGCTTTCACCGGATCACCAGATTGGATGACAAATCTTTTTCTCGTAAAGTGGTGTCTGAGGCAGGAACAGGGGAACAACTACTGTGGTTACTATGTTTGCAAGTTTATCAAGGTGCTCTCCCAAAGAACTCCTACAGAGAGACTCAAAGTACGTTAAAAATACACTATATATTCATTTAATTATTATTATTGATTGTGTTACTATGTCTTTATATATATATATGTACATATATTAATTTATTTTCCTTTAATTCAAACCTGTAGACTCGATGGTTGGAGGAAAAGGTCATACGGCAAGACCAAATCAAAGCAATTCAAGAGTCTATAGCCAGATTTTTTAATGAGCAGGTCATCGATTCCAAGGGCGAGTTCTACTTCGACCCAACACTGCCATTGAAGCCAAGCTAGAGGATGAGAAGAAACTTGTTATGTCACAACAACTATAATGCAATCTTTTGTAATATATGCACATGAAATAATATAATGTAAAATACACATATGCATGCATGCATGTAAATATATATATGATGCATGCATATATATATATATATATATATATATATATATATATATATATATATATATATATATATATATATATATTTCTATGCTTGAATTGTGTGATTTAATACGTTCATTGTGCTTGAACCGAAACATACTATATGCGCATATAAATGTATAATTAGCAGCGTACAATACGACTTCGAAAACCTATTTTGAAAAGAAAACAAAAAAATGAAAAGAAAAGAAAAAAGAAAAAAACCTTTAGTCCCGGTTCGTATTACCAACCGGGACTAAAGGTGCCGGCCATCGTGGCATGTCAGGAGGCACCTTTAGTCCCGGTTGGTGTTACCCACCGGGACTAAAGGTCCTCCTTTAGTCCCGGTTCCTGACCCGGGACTAAAGGACCCCCCCTTTAGTCCCGGATGCTTGCTCCCGGGTGGGGAACCGGGACTAGAGGGGGTTCCCCACCGGGAGTAAAGCTCGGTTCTCTACCAGTGTTCCTATAAAACTCCTCTAAACTTCCTGCCAGTGTTATCCTAAACGTTTAAACAGACTAAACGGTCACCTACCGCTTAGCTATTTATTCGAGCAAAACGGCCATTTAAACGGACTAAATGGTGATTAAATGGGGTAAACGAATGATTAAACGGGCACGGTAAGTGCCACTGTGCAGCGTTTACACGGCGTGTACACGGGGCTAAACAGCCGTGCACGCGAATAGTGCTTCTTGCATTCCAAGGTGACCCTTATTAGTGGAAGGCAGTTTTTTTGTTCATCCATGCTACATGAATTAGTAATCTTCTATGTCATTAACGGGCCAGAATTCAACGTGTCGGTTCTCATAAAAAATGGGTTGTCGGGATAAGGGAGCATTTGGCACGGCTCATCCGTGATCGCTCCGCTGATGTAGACGGAGCCCTCTGGACAAATTAAGCCACGTACTTTTGGCAGATCCCTGTCCGTACGCAAAAACGGCTCCGGCTCCGTACATATATTATCAAATTTGGAAGTAATTGCCACTTCGAATACAAATATCTTCCCAAGCGTGTCAAAAACTTAGCTGCCACTATATCCCTACCTCAACATGTTTCATTATTCTTTTCCCAACACATGCTCATTTTACATAACATTATGTCA
This sequence comes from Miscanthus floridulus, assembly GCF_019320115.1. Lineage (NCBI taxonomy): Eukaryota > Viridiplantae > Streptophyta > Magnoliopsida > Poales > Poaceae > Miscanthus > Miscanthus floridulus. Next base: position 32,009,912 of record NC_089583.1, on the reverse strand, counting down.
GTGAACTTTTGGAGAGTCACACTTCTTCCATACAAGCGAACTACATGATCTTATAGCTCACACAGGTGCAACAGATGAACAAATTACAATCCTTTTTGTGTGAAGCGAATGGTTTTAAGTCTAATGAAACTAACTGATCTCTTGTGTAGCTTAATTAGCTAGGCTCTTGTGTGATCGGTTGTATTAGCTCACTTCACTCTTTCGATCCAAAGTTGTGTGACTTTGACTAGCTTGTATTGGTGGTTGCTACCGAAAACATGAATGCTCCATATTTGTATGTCAAACTTTAACTTTGCTTAAAAAATACACAAATGTCAATAATGTCAAATTAGTTCCACTAAATCTACCATAACATAGGTCATGATAGTGCAGTCACTTGGTATTGTAGATGTTAATATAATTTTCTATAAACTTGAGCAAAGTTAGCGAAGCTTGACTTTGGATAAACCAAAATGCAAGACCGATATTTTATAAAGGGTCATTAGGATGAACAAGTGGTGCTTTATAAATCTTATAAATATAAAGCAACCACTTTGTGGAATATATATATTCCTAAAATTATATTTGCTAGTATTTCCTTTGTCCCCAAATATAGGGCATATTTAATTAGGATTTGATGAAGTCTTTGAATATATACTTCGACTACCAATTTCTCTTATAATATGTTACCAATTTCAACAAAACAAATATATTAGTTAAACTAGTGATGCATCTTTTGTACCAAAGATGGACATACTTCAATTAATTGTTTTGCTCAAAAGGTACCAAGTTTGACTTTCCTTAATCCCATACGCTCGATATTTTGAGATGGAGGAGGTAGGTACTTGTACTTCAAAAACATATTTACTCAATCTTTTACTTAAAATTTTGGAATCCATCTAAAGAAAAATAATTTTAAAAATACATTTAATTCTACATTATGAGTTATCTCAAATGATTACTACTAAATCTCATGTGTACCGTTCAAATCCTTTTCTGCAAAACCAGTCTTGTTGAACGCATTTCCTTCTTCTAGAGGAACATTAAAGTTTACCAACTTTGTCTTTTGTGAACATTTGCAATTCTACCATGTATAATTTCCTTATTTATCCAAAGGGCATTTCAGTAGACTTGGATTTGCAGCATTTATTTTTACAATCTGTAGACACCACAGAGAAAATCGATGTGCTTTTCTAAAGTTCCAACTTATCAAAGGTGGTAGATGCAAATTTTCATCAGTTATTTGGCAGGTGTGTGCTCAAAATGTGACTACCTTTAATGAGTACAGCTTTTGCTTCGTATGCTTATTTTGTCACCTCTGCCTATCCTCCAATCTATGCATTGTGGGCCATCTAGCTAACGTGGACAGGGATTGGAAACAACCCATTGTGAACATTTATGCATATACTTAACTGATAAGCCTAGTCAAGACTCCATTTTCTTCTTCACTCAACAGACCCCCCCCCCCCCCCTTCGTTTCAAAACTCGAAGTTCCTCTTTCCTCACTTCCTTCACTGGCTTTCATGGCTTCCAAGGCGCCGCCCGATCTACTCAATGCTACTAGTTCAATCCATATGATTGTGCGCCAGTTGTTCTCCCGGATGGTGTTTTCCCTTCAGATGGAGTGTTCCCTTTCCATGGAGATAATCTCCTTTTGGTTGTGGCTTGAAGGGAATGGTCATCCTGATTTCCTTGCAAGCATAGAATCATTCGATAACTATCATCTCCGGGGAATTGCCTATGCTGGAAAAATGTTCATTAAAGCTCTGCGTCGTAAGTCTAGTCACTTCAATCATAGATCTGAGGAACAAGGCTATTTCCAGAAAGAAGCTATGGAAGGTATTGTTTTCTACCTCAACAATTTCTGTTACAAGGCTTTAGAAGATATTCTAGAAATAGCAGAGGCAAAGGAACGTATCTACCGTACCAATCAACAAGTTCAGCACCATAACATGAAGGGTAAAGCTATGATGAGCACGGTAAGAGTGTACTTAGAGCTATGAGTCTGCGAGAGATGTTGAAAGATGTTTCTAATTTTTTTCCTTTCCCTAAACATTCCTGCAGAAGGATCTTTTGTCTAAGATCAAGGCCTCCTTTACTGGTACTCCGAGTCATGAAGAAGGCTCAAGTTCTAGAAGCATGCCATCCCCAAAAAATCAGATCCTCAGAGATATAGAAAATCCAATCGATCAGTGCCTATCAACATACCCTTTGGCGACTCTTTTTGATAGCCTGAACTTAAGGGATGATCCAGAAGCTCATCCAGTAAGAATTTTGCTAAGTTTCACTGTCCTTGTCGTCTGCACATCATTTATTCAATTATCTTGGTGGTTACAAGACCTAATACCTTTCTTTCACATATTTTGCTACAGATCTGGGTGCAGCAACAGCCCAGTATACCACGCGACGAGAGAACTCTCTTCGTGACTTTCTCCAATGGCTACCCATTTACTGCAGATGAACTATACGAATTCTTTGAGGGGTAAAGTCAATTCTTGTCAGGTTATTAAAATTACTTACAGATATGTAAATAATGGTGGATTTTTGGGTTGCTGACTTCGAAATGTTACAGTTGATAAACGAAATATTTACTGAGAGATGTTGGATTGATTAATAAAATTTGAATTTTAAAACTGATTCATTCAGGTGTCATACTCATTGTTACATAATGCGTAGGTAAAGCCGCAGGGGCCAATGCATGTTGTACCACAGGGGTACTTTTAGCCCCTTCTTTCCAGAAATATTATTAACCAACTTGTTAGGTATACAACAGTGCACAGATCGACTACATAGGTATTTATGCTATAGAATGTTATAAGGTGAACCACATATTCATCATATATCTCAAATTATGTAGTCTACTAGGGATTGATTGGCGGGTACGTCACTGATTGGACAAAAAGGACGCAAAACATATTTAATTTGCTGTTTAATTTGTGTACCTGATCACATGATTTATACAGTTGGCAGAAGAACAAAATTAAACTATATAATTTGAGGTCCTACTTGACAATCTACAATATTATAGGTGGACAAGTTTTATCAGTAATCGGTACTTTTCCACGTTTTCATAGCTTCCATTTAAAAGATGGAACTGCCAGAACAACCATTTATGTGAGAAACTTCATTGTTCCACAAGTATGAAACTTGTAGGTGATGAACATGTTACCTTTTACCAGTGATAGCTTTTCAAACGATACAAGATGTGATGCAGATGAGCTCTGCATCTAGTATACACACAGCATCAGACTAACAGCCCTAATTTTTTTTAACTGCACTCTCACCTAAAATTTTTGTTATGTGCTAAATGCATCAATTTCTATGCACAGTTTATGATTGTACAATGCAATACTTAACTTATTAAGATATATATAATGTAAACAGCTAATCATTTCCCCAGCCACTAAAAGTAAAGGAACTTTTAAGTTTTTGAGATACATGGCTGTTGGCTCCTTAATTTTGATTATTGTATTTCTTTAATTTCACAGGAACTTTGGAGGTGTTGAAGTCATAAGCGTGGAGGAGCCAGTTGAACCTAGGCCACCACTCTATGCACACATCTGTTTTTTCACACAGGAGACAATCCTCCACATCCTTCGTGGGAACCCAAGGGTCAAGTTCGTGATACGAGGGAAGCATCTATGGGCTCGACAGTTTGTTCCAAAGCGGAAGAAAGTCCGGAACTAAGCTGTCACATGCCTGGATGTTGGTGCCTTATATCTCATGCAAGTCGAAAAACTTGGAATAAAGCCACCATCCAGCTTCTTATTAGACTGTCCTGGCTCCTGGGACTTCTTTCTCCTCATAATAACCCTTATGGAACCTTATTACCCGGCATGGTTAATAATGTTATCTGCTGTTGTTTGACGATGTGAGATCAACAGTGTTGTCTTATGTAATGTTATCTGGGAGCATGGTTAATAATGTTGTGTGATGTGAGAACACACAGTGCTATTGATATGTTGAAGGTTTCCCTTCAGTAAATTCTGAAAATGGCGCACTCCTAATTTCCTATTCATGGAATCTTCTTTTCCTCTAGTACCTGAGGATGTTTACCTTCAAATATTCTGCATTCATTTCTAGGTGGGTTGACCTATGACATTAGCGATTTGTGCTCCATTGCTTTTGCTACTCTCCTGTGATCTTTGGTTTCAGTTCAGCATTAACATGTGGGTGGTTGAACTGTGGAATGGGAACTGTATGAGGTTATTCAGTTTTCACCCATTTGGTGACTAATGACTGGGCTACATTCATATTTCTGTGGACAGCATAAATATTTTCAACTGATTAATGATTTTCAAGGTTGATATACGGCTATACTTGCCAAGATCTAAACTAATGTTTTAGCTCTATATATATTGGCTCATTATGTGCCAATGGTTTTTTTTTTTGTTCCTACTAGCTAGTAGGAGCTTTTATGCTGTCCTGTTGTGTCGTGTAGGATGAACCAATTAAGCATGATGTTGTTGTATATAGGGTGACGAGTTGTTAGGTCATCTCAAGTGGTTGTTTTGAACTTTTGTAGTACTTCTCCTACAATTTTTTTTGTAGTCATCAACTTAGATATAGTAATTCTCATGTCACAAAAAGTATTGTTTTAGACACTAGCACTGCCTTCAAATTAAAGCATATTATAACCACTAATTATTTATTGTAATAAATATGTACATATACAAACATACTCAACTTTTTGATAAAGCTGTGCATCAACTCATGTTATTTTCAAATGTTCAACTGCATTAAAAAGCTTGTGCATCAACTCTGATTCTATGAAAATGTAGCGGGGATCCTCCCATAGTTTTAGGGCGAAATATGGATATATAAAAAATTAACTTATTTGACTCCAACAAATTTAGATTGATATTTTTTTTGGGGGGGGGGGGGGGGGGGGGGGGGGTTGAGGGGGAGGGGGACTGTACAAAGTGTTTGAAAATTCTTTCAACTATTCTCCAAGGTTTGGTAAGTTAGATTTGTGCAAAGTCAACACTAGCAGATCATTTAAGTCTAATTGTTCATAAATTTAAGCCCTTTTTATAATATATATATAATGCAATTGCAGAGAGGGGGAAATATATTTGTCATCATTTCTATGAAAAACAAACCATTTAAGTATTAGTCTATAATGGCTATTTTAGGCTAAGACCATTACAACTCTGTAGTCTCTTGGTTGTCTCTCAACCTATACCTAAGCACACAGAGAAGTTTTAATTAAGATATAAACTTCACAATATGTGTTCTATATTAGTAGGTTTGTCCGTAGTTATCTTTATATAACCCACATATCTTTAAGACATGATGTCAGACTCAAGAGACAAACCGCCTCATGCACCTAGGATTTTGCTGATGTACTGTCAAAATAGACGACAAATATGATTATTGTGCATGCGCTACTCACTTTTAACACTAAGTTATTGCGCTAGTAGACTTGACTCTATTATGAAACTACATGAGTCTAAATTCATTATGGGCGTGTTTTGGACCGCGTTTCTTGCGGCGTCAGTGAAAACAATCCGAGAATCGCGCCAAACGCTCTCAAAGTGCGATGATTCTTTTCCCCGCACACGGCATCGGAACTGCACAAATGAACTAGCGTCTGCGTTTTCGGCACCGCGGCCCTCGCGTCGCGATACAAGTACCGCACCGCGCGGTGGGTAACCGCGGTCCCAAACACGCCCTATGTATCCCACCTATGCTCTTTCATCTATTTATTAAAAAAATCAAATTTCCATATTAAAGGGATGGGGATGAGAAAAGGTGGATTGGTGGGTGGGCACCCAAGGGGTGCTGAAGGACTGACTTGTAGTGTGGGTATCTGGCTCTACCACAAAGACCAAATCAACAGACTAAACCAAAATTATTGGATGCCAAAACAGTTCCAGCGAAACCAAATTAATGAATTTCATTGGAGGAAAACATAGCCTCAGAATATGAGTGAGATCTCTCTTACATTTGACACAGGAAAAGGATAACATGGTAGAAGTTGAGTACCAATATCTTAGGATTAAATGACATGATTTTTCTCTTATAGTACTTCCCTGCCTATCCCTTTGTTCATCCCTAGGAAGACTTGACATGATTATTGATTGTGCTGAGAATGAATCGTACTTTATCTTATTGACTCTTGATTTCATGGTTTAATAGTCTAAGACCATACACAGTCTTAATCAAACTAAATCATGAAACAGGAATAAAGCCATCTGCACCAAACCAATATGCTGGGGAAGGCAAAGGAAATAGAATTTTTCAATACCTCACAAAATTTTGCTCAAATGAAGAAGGGGATGAGTCCACATCACAGAAGGAAGCTACCATCTCTTCAAATTGATGCCATGTTGTTGTGGATCGAGGTTGCTGCTCCTATTGTGTATCTTTCCAACCATCGCTGCCCTATCACTATTAACATCTTCGAAGATCGATCCTTATAGCTTGAGATGGAAAGTGATTCGGGAGTGAGACAATTTGGTTCCAACTAGTGGAGATTGGAAAAGAAGGTTTTTGATTTGAGATCGAGATCAAGGCGGTGGCAGGGGCGTGGGGGAGGGGGCAGGGGGAGCAGGCAAGTGATTGAGATAGAACATTGCTTCCTTTTTCTTGTTTCTAAGTTGTAGTTGGAGTGATGTCTTAAAGTAAAGGAAAGTAGGTAGCAAAATGCAAATAACCACAAATGTCCCCATTTTCCTTAATTAAAATGAAATAGAAGTAGGTAAAGACAATTATTAGCGTACACGGAGTAGGCCGAGGATGGTGGCCACATACAGGTAATAAGCAAGGAGACAGATGATGCATACTAAGTATGTTGGCAGCTAGCGTTGTGGTAACCGAAATGGCCAGAGGAAGCGTTAAGGATTGAAGAAAGTGATATGAAGTGGGAGGACCAAATTGCAAGCTTAGGATTCAACATTTCTCGATGGACCTTGATGCAAATGTCATGCCGATGAAATCTCTAAAGGGTAAAATTTATTTTTGGTAAAATACAGGACAATCTCTATTTTATAAATGTTGTGATTCCAACGAAACCAAATTAATGAATTTCATTGAAGGAATAGAAAGCCTCAGAATATGAGTGAGATCTCTCTTACATTTGACACAAAAAAGGATAACATGGTAGAAGCTGAGTACCAATATCTTAATATTAAATATAATGACATGATTTTTCTCTTGTAGTATTTACCTGCATATGCCTTTGTTCATCCCTAGGAAGATTTGATATGATTACTGGTTGTGCTGAGAATGAATCATACTTTATCTTATTCACTCTTCATTTCATGGTTTAATGGAATTATCTTATTCACTCTTCATTTCATGGTTTAATGGAATATCTATATTGTAATAGTCTAAGGCCATACATAGTCTTCATCAAACTGAAGCATGAAAGAGGGATAAAGCCATCTACACCAAACTAATATGTTGGGGAAAGCAAGGGAAATAGAACTTTTCAATACCTCACAAAATTTTGCTCGAACGAAGAAGGGGATGAGTCCACCTCACAGAAGGAAGCTACCATCTCTTCAAATTGATGCCATGTTGTTGTGGATCGAGGTCGTTGCTCCTATTGCGTATCTTCCCCACCATCACCGTCCTATCACTACAAACATCTTCGAAGATCGATCCTTATAGCATGAGATGGCAAGTGATTTGTGAGTGAGACGATTTGGTACCATCGATGGGGATTGGAAAAGAAGGTCTTGGATTTGAGATCGAGATCAAGACAGCGGCAGGGGCGGGGGGAGTGGGGCAGGGGCAAGGGGAGTAGGCAAGTGAGCGAGACAGAACATTGCTTCCTTTTTCTAGTTTTCTAAGTTGTAGTTGGGGTGATGTATTAAAGTAAAGCAAAGTAGGTAGCAAAATGCAAATAACCACAAATGTCCCCATTTTCCTTAATTTGAAACTGAAGTAGGTAAAGACAATTATTAGTGTACACGGAGTAGGATGGGGGTACGGTGGTGGCCACATACAAGTAAGCAAGGAGATAGATGATGCATACTAAGTATATTAGCAGCTTGTGTTGTGGTAACCGAAGTGGCTAGAGGAAGCGTTAGGGATTGAGGAAAGTAATATGAAGTGGGAGTACCAAATAGCAAGATTAGGATTCAACATTTCTTGATGGACCTTGATGCAATTGTCATGCTAAAGAAATCTATAGAGGGTAAAATTTATTTTTGGTAAGTACCTTTGGACAATATTGTTATGTTTGTATTAGGCATGTATATTGACGAGGAGCAAAAGTAGACATTCTATCCTCCTAGATAAGATCTTGAACTAGTTACCATGTAATTTACTAATTTTATAGGTTTATAACTACTTGGTTGCTTCTAGTTTTTTCTTTCAAGTAACTCATGAATATTCATGCTTATTGTCGGGGTTATGATACCCCGGGTATCTCAAGGCATCGATTAGTTAGCCGCTCGGGCGCCCACGGTACATGAGCTGGTATAAGCCCGAACGATCGAGGCCTAGCTAAGCTATGTGGACCTAGGCCAAGCACTAAGGTAGGGGCTAGCCATAACCCCTTTCTCTCTGCCTTCACCGCACAACGCGCAGCATCACCCAACCTCTCCTCCGTCCTGACCCCTAGGAGCAACGGGGAGAGATCAAACTCTGCCAGGCGCACCTGCTCTGATAAGAGAAGGCACGCTGCACTAACCCCGCAAGGACCAAGGGACAACAGTCCCCTTAGCCTGGTCAGACGCCATCCCCACACCACGCAGTGTAGACAAGACAACACCACTAGGCAGTGGAGGTCAGTACGGTGACTCACCATCCAAATACGGCCCACCGAGATGGGTGTACGACCCCACCCACTATGAGATGGGGTTCACAACAGCGGCCTTGACTTTTGAGGCCATCCAAGCCAACGAAGGCCATGACCCCAGAGCTCAGGATCATGGCCACCAGCTCCGCAAATTGCAAGATGACCAATGACCTGGGGGTGGCTACCAACTCCCGTACAACACCCCGGGAGATCAGGAGGCGATGACGAAGGACACGGTGAGACCACATCGCACAGGATGGCTAGCGAATCACCACCGTGCCTATAGTGCCACCACAACTGGCACAGTAGCACCACGCCACCCCATGCCACGATGTGGCCGTAAGACCATCACAACAACCACGCCCGGACGTACACTACGCCAAGACAAGATGGCATTCCTTGCAAGCCAAGTTAGCTAGGTTCCTTCCCTCTAGATCACGATCCCTTGGTCGAAAGAACCTCCTTCTTTGTATGTGACCTAACCCCAGACTCTATATAAGGGCAGCCAGGGCACCCATGCAAGGCATCAGACTCTCGAATCATTCATTTGGGCAATCCATCTTCCAGCTCTAGCTCCAATCTCCTACCTCTTCCACCATTCTTGCACCCCCATTGTAAGAACTTTAGAGCATTCAAGCGAGGAACATGCACTCGATCTTCTCTGAGACTAGACATAGTGCTCTGGTCTAAACCAGTATAATTCCTCATGTCTTTTGGATGCTACCATCGTCTTCCTAGAGCTGCATGACAATCGTAATAAATTTACTAGTCGGTCTATAAAACACCAATAGTTGGCGTGCTAGGTAGGGGATAGTTGCGTACTCTATTTGTTGAGAAGGAAATGATGGCTCCTTGCACCATTGACGGACTCACCCATGGAACAACCCATAGTGGCCGTATCAGTCATGGGAACCCTGAATCCACCAACATCGATGGGCCAACACCACACGTCTGTCCTTGGCCATGACCAGGTCCTCCACCCTAGAGTCCTAAACCCCATGGCCTATGGCAAACACACTCACATAACAGCCCCCAACGGCTGCATCCCAGAGTTCACCTACATAGGGGGGCAGTACCCTCTCTAATCACCAGTCACGGCTAGGTCTTCTGCCTAGGAAACTAGAGCCCTATGGCTCATGGAGAGCTCACCCACGGAATGGCCCTCGGTGGCCACATCCTCTTGGGAAACCACGAGATCATCCATGCTGATAGGTTAACGCCGGTCACCAACCTCTACCCTATCCAGGCCCACCGCACGGGAAGCCTGGATCCTACGGTAGAGCCACGCCCTGAGCGGCGTCTCCACCACCAGTGAGACACAACAAGTCAGGGCACACACAAGCGACAAAACCATCCACTGCAATGTGATGTCAACACTAGTGATCGAGTGGCCATCTGGCGCTAGGCCTCGCAAGGCCAAACCTAGAACTGAGGTCAAATCCCTCATGATGAACTGGCCGTCCATCACGCTAATACAAACTATCAGCTCTCACACAGAGGCTTGTGCATCCAAGGAAGTGGGCCCTCTAAGCGCACGACATGCCGTGCTGAGCGAACCATGCCACGTTGCCTTCAGAGCCCACTTCCGCAGCGATAGGTCATGCCAGCTCTTTATCGAGAGAAGAAACAACACCCAGAAGCGGAGACATGACTACTGCGACATCATCGTGCCATGAGGACTCAGGCATCAAAACACACGAGCCCTTCCAGCCAAGGACTTCCATAAGCCAAACGAGAAGAACCCATCCCCGGGGGCTCACGAGGCCGCCAAGGATGTCGATCCAGCAATTGATCGACCCAAGGCTGCCCGAGAGGTCAAATCACACTGGTTACGACCGCTCCAAGCATTAGAGAAGCACCCTCACTAGCTTGCGGCCTAGAGACTGCAACAACTCTACCATGAGCATGTGCTCGGTGGCTCACCACACCCCGAGCAATGATGGCAAGATCATCAATGGCTTCCAGTACACCAATCAGTTATGTCTACTCTATCCCTAGCCTCTCTACCTAAGCACATTCACATACACATGTAAGCTCACCCGTAGAAGACTAGAGCCAACCTATAGAGTAGGCCAAAGAACATGATACCCATACTGTAAATTCTAGTGTCGTTTACATCCCAAGTGACCCAATCTGACATGCGCCAGCAGCTGCACATGACTCACTCACGGGGGCTACACATATAGGCATACACATATGAGCTCCAAAAGCGTAGCGCTGTTTGTCATCATCCCAGTGACCCATTACAAACTTCTCCCATTTGCACCGTACGCCATGGTGAATCAATGATCCATTTCTCTACTTCTCGTTTGTACCAAGAGGTCGCTCTGACCAAGCCTCGTGGACCAACCCCGGGGTAAGGCCAGGAACCTGCACATGAGTCAAAAGGGAAATGAAGCGATGCTTCGCCTAGGACAAAAGGGGCCAAAGGGAATGGAGCTCTTGCCTCTGCTCGTTCTCTTCTCGCATCATAATGGATCTGCGACCTGCTTCCCGACGTCTTACAGCGCCATCAGGTAGCACATTGTTTAAGCCCCACAGGCCAGCCCCTAGTCTAAAACACGCTGCTATTCACTCAAGACTAAGGGGAATAGATCACATTCCAAACTTGAATGAGAAGAAAACTAAAAAATGGCAAAATGACAAACGAATGCGCCAATCACATGCTATATACACACAAAATATAGCATGTTCACTACAATAGGATCACCCATGTCATGTGACACACTCATAAGGACAACTCTCATGCATTGGAGGCTTGGTACTAGAGGCAGACAGTGGCAGCCGACACCTTGCTTGCAAGGACCTCTACACCACGAGCGGCGGAATTGCCGATGGCAAGGATCTCATCGTTGGACTTTCTTGACGAGTACCCTTGCCCAATGGCATCATAATCAACACCATCGTAGTAGTGGAGACAATCAACGTCAAGGCTGCAAGCACACTACTATGAATCCCCTTGGAGATTAGGAGGTCCACCTGGTGGTGAGGCTCCTCAAGGCAAAGTGCCAGCTGGTATTCACCCGGCCAGCGCCAAGCATGACATCACACATAGCCTGCTCGGAGATGGTCAACGCCACTAGCTCGGTGGCCACTTATTGCGCTCTCTATTCTATGGTCGTCCTCCGCCTCTAGATCCAAGAGCACCTCCACACGTAACCCTAAGAAAGTGACTGCTCCATAACTGGGTACAATAGCCAAGTGAAAGCATGATGCAGACAATGAGGACTCACCAGCGCAAGTGGAATGAAGGCTTTGGCACTCAGCTTCGAGGCACCGATGACCCTACTCATCCTCATTTCGAGCAGCGTCCGCCATAGTACGCTTCATCTCTTGAATGGCTGTTGTCGCCTTGAGGCTGGCTACTTGGGTCATCAACAAACCGATCTAAGATTGAGCTCACGCTTCCTGCTCCATGAGGCCACTCCTAGGCCATGTCAACCCCTCCGATGGCATTGATCCCTTGAGGCTAGCCACCTGGGTCATCAGCAAATTGATCTAAGATTGAGCTCACGCTTCCTGCTCCATGAGCCACTCCTAGGCGATGTCAACCCCTCTGATGGCATTGATCAGGACCCTCACACAACTATCTGCACCCTCTGAGAGGCTCCCAGCTCCTCACACAAGCACCATAACTCTGCCTCTGGCTTGGCCAAGCGATCATGGTCTGCAACACCCCCTGATTGCATCCGGTAGGCCAAGCGTAGGAATTGGGTTTTTTTTCTAATGAAGTCCTCATCAGCTCCTGTGAGAAAAGAAAGGGATGACCACACCATCCGACTGAAAATACAACTGGCGCATTGAGCTCAAGGACAAAGCAGGGCAAAGAAGGCCCACCTGCCCATAGGCCACGACCTCATCGGCCATCAACCGTTGGGCCTTCCGCACTCAATCCGACAACCACGGTGGCCATGTTGACCAGCTTTGACAAGGTCATTCGGACTCCCTCATTGAGTCTTGGAGGCGCTAGCCTACACGGCCTACTCGGCCATGTGTGTTCACCAACAGAGCCTTGTGGGGATCTATAGGATGCGACCAGACAAAAGAGCCTTTGCTAGGCCCAACACCTCTTCCATGCGAAGAACCAGGGCCATCCCATCAGCACCACCAGTTGTCGCCTTTGTGAGTGGGGGGTCGATGGCGGATGACAAGTCCGCTCCCCCCCTTCAAGGCAATAGTTGCACCAACTTCTCCTACATTTGGGGCCTCCCTCTTGACCACCCCTGCCGCCGCTTCCAGCATCGGAGAAGTCCTCAGCCACGGTAGGCGAACACAAGGTCATGATAGGAAGGCGTCGAGCTACAATCACTATAGCCCTGCTGCGGCTTGACAATGGACCCAGCCATATGGGCGGGTTCACGATGCCTAATGACTTCGCAATTGCAAACCCAAGGAATGAGGCTCCCTGCAACAAGAATCCCTTAAGATGAAAAAACTAACACCTGGGCATCATAGCTAAAGAAAGAATCAGGGGGGGCAGTGTACTTGTTGGAGTGCTTACAGAAGGGGGGATGACGAGTCTCGTCACACCTCTCCCTAGAGCAAACCGCCACTAGGGTCAATCACAGCCTATGTCGTGGGGCTAGAATCGATGAGGTGTTCTGGGCCACGATGATGATGCTAGCCTTTGTTGCCACATGGTGACTATCAATAGCACCTGCTCCCTCGGCCCTCTATTTACGGTAGTTACCATCCATCATGAACCATCAATATAACTTGAAATCATACATGAAAATGATCACCAACAAAGACTTAGGGGGCTTAAACTAACCATTTCCATGATTTTGGTGAATCTGTGTTTTCAACAGGGTTTATCTAGAAAACCATCAAGGGGATCAAATTGTCAAATTTTCCTATAAAACTCCTCTAAACTTCCTGCCAGTGTTATCCTAAACGTTTAAACAGACTAAACGGTCACCTACCGCTTAGCTATTTATTCGAGCAAAACGGCCATTTAAACGGACTAAATGGTGATTAAATGGGGTAAACGAATGATTAAACGGGCACGGTAAGTGCCACTGTGCAGCGTTTACACGGCGTGTACACGGGGCTAAACAGCCGTGCACGCGAATAGTGCTTCTTGCATTCCAAGGTGACCCTTATTAGTGGAAGGCAGTTTTTTTGTTCATCCATGCTACATGAATTAGTAATCTTCTATGTCATTAACGGGCCAGAATTCAACGTGTCGGTTCTCATAAAAAATGGGTTGTCGGGATAAGGGAGCATTTGGCACGGCTCATCCGTGATCGCTCCGCTGATGTAGACGGAGCCCTCTGGACAAATTAAGCCACGTACTTTTGGCAGATCCCTGTCCGTACGCAAAAACGGCTCCGGCTCCGTACATATATTATCAAATTTGGAAGTAATTGCCACTTCGAATACAAATATCTTCCCAAGCGTGTCAAAAACTTAGCTGCCACTATATCCCTACCTCAACATGTTTCATTATTCTTTTCCCAACACATGCTCATTTTACATAACATTATGTCAGTGAACTTTTGGAGAGTCACACTTCTTCCATACAAGCGAACTACATGATCTTATAGCTCACACAGGTGCAACAGATGAACAAATTACAATCCTTTTTGTGTGAAGCGAATGGTTTTAAGTCTAATGAAACTAACTGATCTCTTGTGTAGCTTAATTAGCTAGGCTCTTGTGTGATCGGTTGTATTAGCTCACTTCACTCTTTCGATCCAAAGTTGTGTGACTTTGACTAGCTTGTATTGGTGGTTGCTACCGAAAACATGAATGCTCCATATTTGTATGTCAAACTTTAACTTTGCTTAAAAAATACACAAATGTCAATAATGTCAAATTAGTTCCACTAAATCTACCATAACATAGGTCATGATAGTGCAGTCACTTGGTATTGTAGATGTTAATATAATTTTCTATAAACTTGAGCAAAGTTAGCGAAGCTTGACTTTGGATAAACCAAAATGCAAGACCGATATTTTATAAAGGGTCATTAGGATGAACAAGTGGTGCTTTATAAATCTTATAAATATAAAGCAACCACTTTGTGGAATATATATATTCCTAAAATTATATTTGCTAGTATTTCCTTTGTCCCCAAATATAGGGCATATTTAATTAGGATTTGATGAAGTCTTTGAATATATACTTCGACTACCAATTTCTCTTATAATATGTTACCAATTTCAACAAAACAAATATATTAGTTAAACTAGTGATGCATCTTTTGTACCAAAGATGGACATACTTCAATTAATTGTTTTGCTCAAAAGGTACCAAGTTTGACTTTCCTTAATCCCATACGCTCGATATTTTGAGATGGAGGAGGTAGGTACTTGTACTTCAAAAACATATTTACTCAATCTTTTACTTAAAATTTTGGAATCCATCTAAAGAAAAATAATTTTAAAAATACATTTAATTCTACATTATGAGTTATCTCAAATGATTACTACTAAATCTCATGTGTACCGTTCAAATCCTTTTCTGCAAAACCAGTCTTGTTGAACGCATTTCCTTCTTCTAGAGGAACATTAAAGTTTACCAACTTTGTCTTTTGTGAACATTTGCAATTCTACCATGTATAATTTCCTTATTTATCCAAAGGGCATTTCAGTAGACTTGGATTTGCAGCATTTATTTTTACAATCTGTAGACACCACAGAGAAAATCGATGTGCTTTTCTAAAGTTCCAACTTATCAAAGGTGGTAGATGCAAATTTTCATCAGTTATTTGGCAGGTGTGTGCTCAAAATGTGACTACCTTTAATGAGTACAGCTTTTGCTTCGTATGCTTATTTTGTCACCTCTGCCTATCCTCCAATCTATGCATTGTGGGCCATCTAGCTAACGTGGACAGGGATTGGAAACAACCCATTGTGAACATTTATGCATATACTTAACTGATAAGCCTAGTCAAGACTCCATTTTCTTCTTCACTCAACAGACCCCCCCCCCCCCCCCTTCGTTTCAAAACTCGAAGTTCCTCTTTCCTCACTTCCTTCACTGGCTTTCATGGCTTCCAAGGCGCCGCCCGATCTACTCAATGCTACTAGTTCAATCCATATGATTGTGCGCCAGTTGTTCTCCCGGATGGTGTTTTCCCTTCAGATGGAGTGTTCCCTTTCCATGGAGATAATCTCCTTTTGGTTGTGGCTTGAAGGGAATGGTCATCCTGATTTCCTTGCAAGCATAGAATCATTCGATAACTATCATCTCCGGGGAATTGCCTATGCTGGAAAAATGTTCATTAAAGCTCTGCGTCGTAAGTCTAGTCACTTCAATCATAGATCTGAGGAACAAGGCTATTTCCAGAAAGAAGCTATGGAAGGTATTGTTTTCTACCTCAACAATTTCTGTTACAAGGCTTTAGAAGATATTCTAGAAATAGCAGAGGCAAAGGAACGTATCTACCGTACCAATCAACAAGTTCAGCACCATAACATGAAGGGTAAAGCTATGATGAGCACGGTAAGAGTGTACTTAGAGCTATGAGTCTGCGAGAGATGTTGAAAGATGTTTCTAATTTTTTTCCTTTCCCTAAACATTCCTGCAGAAGGATCTTTTGTCTAAGATCAAGGCCTCCTTTACTGGTACTCCGAGTCATGAAGAAGGCTCAAGTTCTAGAAGCATGCCATCCCCAAAAAATCAGATCCTCAGAGATATAGAAAATCCAATCGATCAGTGCCTATCAACATACCCTTTGGCGACTCTTTTTGATAGCCTGAACTTAAGGGATGATCCAGAAGCTCATCCAGTAAGAATTTTGCTAAGTTTCACTGTCCTTGTCGTCTGCACATCATTTATTCAATTATCTTGGTGGTTACAAGACCTAATACCTTTCTTTCACATATTTTGCTACAGATCTGGGTGCAGCAACAGCCCAGTATACCACGCGACGAGAGAACTCTCTTCGTGACTTTCTCCAATGGCTACCCATTTACTGCAGATGAACTATACGAATTCTTTGAGGGGTAAAGTCAATTCTTGTCAGGTTATTAAAATTACTTACAGATATGTAAATAATGGTGGATTTTTGGGTTGCTGACTTCGAAATGTTACAGTTGATAAACGAAATATTTACTGAGAGATGTTGGATTGATTAATAAAATTTGAATTTTAAAACTGATTCATTCAGGTGTCATACTCATTGTTACATAATGCGTAGGTAAAGCCGCAGGGGCCAATGCATGTTGTACCACAGGGGTACTTTTAGCCCCTTCTTTCCAGAAATATTATTAACCAACTTGTTAGGTATACAACAGTGCACAGATCGACTACATAGGTATTTATGCTATAGAATGTTATAAGGTGAACCACATATTCATCATATATCTCAAATTATGTAGTCTACTAGGGATTGATTGGCGGGTACGTCACTGATTGGACAAAAAGGACGCAAAACATATTTAATTTGCTGTTTAATTTGTGTACCTGATCACATGATTTATACAGTTGGCAGAAGAACAAAATTAAACTATATAATTTGAGGTCCTACTTGACAATCTACAATATTATAGGTGGACAAGTTTTATCAGTAATCGGTACTTTTCCACGTTTTCATAGCTTCCATTTAAAAGATGGAACTGCCAGAACAACCATTTATGTGAGAAACTTCATTGTTCCACAAGTATGAAACTTGTAGGTGATGAACATGTTACCTTTTACCAGTGATAGCTTTTCAAACGATACAAGATGTGATGCAGATGAGCTCTGCATCTAGTATACACACAGCATCAGACTAACAGCCCTAATTTTTTTTAACTGCACTCTCACCTAAAATTTTTGTTATGTGCTAAATGCATCAATTTCTATGCACAGTTTATGATTGTACAATGCAATACTTAACTTATTAAGATATATATAATGTAAACAGCTAATCATTTCCCCAGCCACTAAAAGTAAAGGAACTTTTAAGTTTTTGAGATACATGGCTGTTGGCTCCTTAATTTTGATTATTGTATTTCTTTAATTTCACAGGAACTTTGGAGGTGTTGAAGTCATAAGCGTGGAGGAGCCAGTTGAACCTAGGCCACCACTCTATGCACACATCTGTTTTTTCACACAGGAGACAATCCTCCACATCCTTCGTGGGAACCCAAGGGTCAAGTTCGTGATACGAGGGAAGCATCTATGGGCTCGACAGTTTGTTCCAAAGCGGAAGAAAGTCCGGAACTAAGCTGTCACATGCCTGGATGTTGGTGCCTTATATCTCATGCAAGTCGAAAAACTTGGAATAAAGCCACCATCCAGCTTCTTATTAGACTGTCCTGGCTCCTGGGACTTCTTTCTCCTCATAATAACCCTTATGGAACCTTATTACCCGGCATGGTTAATAATGTTATCTGCTGTTGTTTGACGATGTGAGATCAACAGTGTTGTCTTATGTAATGTTATCTGGGAGCATGGTTAATAATGTTGTGTGATGTGAGAACACACAGTGCTATTGATATGTTGAAGGTTTCCCTTCAGTAAATTCTGAAAATGGCGCACTCCTAATTTCCTATTCATGGAATCTTCTTTTCCTCTAGTACCTGAGGATGTTTACCTTCAAATATTCTGCATTCATTTCTAGGTGGGTTGACCTATGACATTAGCGATTTGTGCTCCATTGCTTTTGCTACTCTCCTGTGATCTTTGGTTTCAGTTCAGCATTAACATGTGGGTGGTTGAACTGTGGAATGGGAACTGTATGAGGTTATTCAGTTTTCACCCATTTGGTGACTAATGACTGGGCTACATTCATATTTCTGTGGACAGCATAAATATTTTCAACTGATTAATGATTTTCAAGGTTGATATACGGCTATACTTGCCAAGATCTAAACTAATGTTTTAGCTCTATATATATTGGCTCATTATGTGCCAATGGTTTTTTTTTTGTTCCTACTAGCTAGTAGGAGCTTTTATGCTGTCCTGTTGTGTCGTGTAGGATGAACCAATTAAGCATGATGTTGTTGTATATAGGGTGACGAGTTGTTAGGTCATCTCAAGTGGTTGTTTTGAACTTTTGTAGTACTTCTCCTACAATTTTTTTTGTAGTCATCAACTTAGATATAGTAATTCTCATGTCACAAAAAGTATTGTTTTAGACACTAGCACTGCCTTCAAATTAAAGCATATTATAACCACTAATTATTTATTGTAATAAATATGTACATATACAAACATACTCAACTTTTTGATAAAGCTGTGCATCAACTCATGTTATTTTCAAATGTTCAACTGCATTAAAAAGCTTGTGCATCAACTCTGATTCTATGAAAATGTAGCGGGGATCCTCCCATAGTTTTAGGGCGAAATATGGATATATAAAAAATTAACTTATTTGACTCCAACAAATTTAGATTGATATTTTTTTTGGGGGGGGGGGGGGGGGGGGGGGGGGGGTTGAGGGGGAGGGGGACTGTACAAAGTGTTTGAAAATTCTTTCAACTATTCTCCAAGGTTTGGTAAGTTAGATTTGTGCAAAGTCAACACTAGCAGATCATTTAAGTCTAATTGTTCATAAATTTAAGCCCTTTTTATAATATATATATAATGCAATTGCAGAGAGGGGGAAATATATTTGTCATCATTTCTATGAAAAACAAACCATTTAAGTATTAGTCTATAATGGCTATTTTAGGCTAAGACCATTACAACTCTGTAGTCTCTTGGTTGTCTCTCAACCTATACCTAAGCACACAGAGAAGTTTTAATTAAGATATAAACTTCACAATATGTGTTCTATATTAGTAGGTTTGTCCGTAGTTATCTTTATATAACCCACATATCTTTAAGACATGATGTCAGACTCAAGAGACAAACCGCCTCATGCACCTAGGATTTTGCTGATGTACTGTCAAAATAGACGACAAATATGATTATTGTGCATGCGCTACTCACTTTTAACACTAAGTTATTGCGCTAGTAGACTTGACTCTATTATGAAACTACATGAGTCTAAATTCATTATGGGCGTGTTTTGGACCGCGTTTCTTGCGGCGTCAGTGAAAACAATCCGAGAATCGCGCCAAACGCTCTCAAAGTGCGATGATTCTTTTCCCCGCACACGGCATCGGAACTGCACAAATGAACTAGCGTCTGCGTTTTCGGCACCGCGGCCCTCGCGTCGCGATACAAGTACCGCACCGCGCGGTGGGTAACCGCGGTCCCAAACACGCCCTATGTATCCCACCTATGCTCTTTCATCTATTTATTAAAAAAATCAAATTTCCATATTAAAGGGATGGGGATGAGAAAAGGTGGATTGGTGGGTGGGCACCCAAGGGGTGCTGAAGGACTGACTTGTAGTGTGGGTATCTGGCTCTACCACAAAGACCAAATCAACAGACTAAACCAAAATTATTGGATGCCAAAACAGTTCCAGCGAAACCAAATTAATGAATTTCATTGGAGGAAAACATAGCCTCAGAATATGAGTGAGATCTCTCTTACATTTGACACAGGAAAAGGATAACATGGTAGAAGTTGAGTACCAATATCTTAGGATTAAATGACATGATTTTTCTCTTATAGTACTTCCCTGCCTATCCCTTTGTTCATCCCTAGGAAGACTTGACATGATTATTGATTGTGCTGAGAATGAATCGTACTTTATCTTATTGACTCTTGATTTCATGGTTTAATAGTCTAAGACCATACACAGTCTTAATCAAACTAAATCATGAAACAGGAATAAAGCCATCTGCACCAAACCAATATGCTGGGGAAGGCAAAGGAAATAGAATTTTTCAATACCTCACAAAATTTTGCTCAAATGAAGAAGGGGATGAGTCCACATCACAGAAGGAAGCTACCATCTCTTCAAATTGATGCCATGTTGTTGTGGATCGAGGTTGCTGCTCCTATTGTGTATCTTTCCAACCATCGCTGCCCTATCACTATTAACATCTTCGAAGATCGATCCTTATAGCTTGAGATGGAAAGTGATTCGGGAGTGAGACAATTTGGTTCCAACTAGTGGAGATTGGAAAAGAAGGTTTTTGATTTGAGATCGAGATCAAGGCGGTGGCAGGGGCGTGGGGGAGGGGGCAGGGGGAGCAGGCAAGTGATTGAGATAGAACATTGCTTCCTTTTTCTTGTTTCTAAGTTGTAGTTGGAGTGATGTCTTAAAGTAAAGGAAAGTAGGTAGCAAAATGCAAATAACCACAAATGTCCCCATTTTCCTTAATTAAAATGAAATAGAAGTAGGTAAAGACAATTATTAGCGTACACGGAGTAGGCCGAGGATGGTGGCCACATACAGGTAATAAGCAAGGAGACAGATGATGCATACTAAGTATGTTGGCAGCTAGCGTTGTGGTAACCGAAATGGCCAGAGGAAGCGTTAAGGATTGAAGAAAGTGATATGAAGTGGGAGGACCAAATTGCAAGCTTAGGATTCAACATTTCTCGATGGACCTTGATGCAAATGTCATGCCGATGAAATCTCTAAAGGGTAAAATTTATTTTTGGTAAAATACAGGACAATCTCTATTTTATAAATGTTGTGATTCCAACGAAACCAAATTAATGAATTTCATTGAAGGAATAGAAAGCCTCAGAATATGAGTGAGATCTCTCTTACATTTGACACAAAAAAGGATAACATGGTAGAAGCTGAGTACCAATATCTTAATATTAAATATAATGACATGATTTTTCTCTTGTAGTATTTACCTGCATATGCCTTTGTTCATCCCTAGGAAGATTTGATATGATTACTGGTTGTGCTGAGAATGAATCATACTTTATCTTATTCACTCTTCATTTCATGGTTTAATGGAATTATCTTATTCACTCTTCATTTCATGGTTTAATGGAATATCTATATTGTAATAGTCTAAGGCCATACATAGTCTTCATCAAACTGAAGCATGAAAGAGGGATAAAGCCATCTACACCAAACTAATATGTTGGGGAAAGCAAGGGAAATAGAACTTTTCAATACCTCACAAAATTTTGCTCGAACGAAGAAGGGGATGAGTCCACCTCACAGAAGGAAGCTACCATCTCTTCAAATTGATGCCATGTTGTTGTGGATCGAGGTCGTTGCTCCTATTGCGTATCTTCCCCACCATCACCGTCCTATCACTACAAACATCTTCGAAGATCGATCCTTATAGCATGAGATGGCAAGTGATTTGTGAGTGAGACGATTTGGTACCATCGATGGGGATTGGAAAAGAAGGTCTTGGATTTGAGATCGAGATCAAGACAGCGGCAGGGGCGGGGGGAGTGGGGCAGGGGCAAGGGGAGTAGGCAAGTGAGCGAGACAGAACATTGCTTCCTTTTTCTAGTTTTCTAAGTTGTAGTTGGGGTGATGTATTAAAGTAAAGCAAAGTAGGTAGCAAAATGCAAATAACCACAAATGTCCCCATTTTCCTTAATTTGAAACTGAAGTAGGTAAAGACAATTATTAGTGTACACGGAGTAGGATGGGGGTACGGTGGTGGCCACATACAAGTAAGCAAGGAGATAGATGATGCATACTAAGTATATTAGCAGCTTGTGTTGTGGTAACCGAAGTGGCTAGAGGAAGCGTTAGGGATTGAGGAAAGTAATATGAAGTGGGAGTACCAAATAGCAAGATTAGGATTCAACATTTCTTGATGGACCTTGATGCAATTGTCATGCTAAAGAAATCTATAGAGGGTAAAATTTATTTTTGGTAAGTACCTTTGGACAATATTGTTATGTTTGTATTAGGCATGTATATTGACGAGGAGCAAAAGTAGACATTCTATCCTCCTAGATAAGATCTTGAACTAGTTACCATGTAATTTACTAATTTTATAGGTTTATAACTACTTGGTTGCTTCTAGTTTTTTCTTTCAAGTAACTCATGAATATTCATGCTTATTGTCGGGGTTATGATACCCCGGGTATCTCAAGGCATCGATTAGTTAGCCGCTCGGGCGCCCACGGTACATGAGCTGGTATAAGCCCGAACGATCGAGGCCTAGCTAAGCTATGTGGACCTAGGCCAAGCACTAAGGTAGGGGCTAGCCATAACCCCTTTCTCTCTGCCTTCACCGCACAACGCGCAGCATCACCCAACCTCTCCTCCGTCCTGACCCCTAGGAGCAACGGGGAGAGATCAAACTCTGCCAGGCGCACCTGCTCTGATAAGAGAAGGCACGCTGCACTAACCCCGCAAGGACCAAGGGACAACAGTCCCCTTAGCCTGGTCAGACGCCATCCCCACACCACGCAGTGTAGACAAGACAACACCACTAGGCAGTGGAGGTCAGTACGGTGACTCACCATCCAAATACGGCCCACCGAGATGGGTGTACGACCCCACCCACTATGAGATGGGGTTCACAACAGCGGCCTTGACTTTTGAGGCCATCCAAGCCAACGAAGGCCATGACCCCAGAGCTCAGGATCATGGCCACCAGCTCCGCAAATTGCAAGATGACCAATGACCTGGGGGTGGCTACCAACTCCCGTACAACACCCCCGGGAGATCAGGAGGCGATGACGAAGGACACGGTGAGACCACATCGCACAGGATGGCTAGCGAATCACCACCGTGCCTATAGTGCCACCACAACTGGCACAGTAGCACCACGCCACCCCATGCCACGATGTGGCCGTAAGACCATCACAACAACCACGCCCGGACGTACACTACGCCAAGACAAGATGGCATTCCTTGCAAGCCAAGTTAGCTAGGTTCCTTCCCTCTAGATCACGATCCCTTGGTCGAAAGAACCTCCTTCTTTGTATGTGACCTAACCCCAGA
This sequence comes from Miscanthus floridulus, assembly GCF_019320115.1. Lineage (NCBI taxonomy): Eukaryota > Viridiplantae > Streptophyta > Magnoliopsida > Poales > Poaceae > Miscanthus > Miscanthus floridulus. Next base: position 31,986,468 of record NC_089583.1, on the reverse strand, counting down.
CTCTATATAAGGGCAGCCAGGGCACCCATGCAAGGCATCAGACTCTCGAATCATTCATTTGGGCAATCCATCTTCCAGCTCTAGCTCCAATCTCCTACCTCTTCCACCATTCTTGCACCCCCATTGTAAGAACTTTAGAGCATTCAAGCGAGGAACATGCACTCGATCTTCTCTGAGACTAGACATAGTGCTCTGGTCTAAACCAGTATAATTCCTCATGTCTTTTGGATGCTACCATCGTCTTCCTAGAGCTGCATGACAATCGTATAAATTTACTAGTCGGTCTATAAAACACCAATAGTTGGCGTGCTAGGTAGGGGATAGTTGCGTACTCTATTTGTTGAGAAGGAAATGATGGCTCCTTGCACCATTGACGGACTCACCCATGGAACAACCCATAGTGGCCGTATCAGTCATGGGAACCCTGAATCCACCAACATCGATGGGCCAACACCCACGTCTGTCCTTGGCCATGACCAGGTCCTCCACCCTAGAGTCCTAAACCCCATGGCCTATGGCAAACACACTCACATAACAGCCCCCAACGGCTGCATCCCAGAGTTCACCTACATAGGGGGGCAGTACCCTCTCTAATCACCAGTCACGGCTAGGTCTTCTGCCTAGGAAACTAGAGCCCTATGGCTCATGGAGAGCTCACCCACGGAATGGCCCTCGGTGGCCACATCCTCTTGGGAAACCACGAGATCATCCATGCTGATAGGTTAACGCCGGTCACCAACCTCTACCCTATCCAGGCCCACCGCACGGGAAGCCTGGATCCTACGGTAGAGCCACGCCCTGAGCGGCGTCTCCACCACCAGTGAGACACAACAAGTCAGGGCACACACAAGCGACAAAACCATCCACTGCAATGTGATGTCAACACTAGTGATCGAGTGGCCATCTGGCGCTAGGCCTCGCAAGGCCAAACCTAGAACTGAGGTCAAATCCCTCATGATGAACTGGCCGTCCATCACGCTAATACAAACTATCAGCTCTCACACAGAGGCTTGTGCATCCAAGGAAGTGGGCCCTCTAAGCGCACGACATGCCGTGCTGAGCGAACCATGCCACGTTGCCTTCAGAGCCCACTTCCGCAGCGATAGGTCATGCCAGCTCTTTATCGAGAGAAGAAACAACACCCAGAAGCGGAGACATGACTACTGCGACATCATCGTGCCATGAGGACTCAGGCATCAAAACACACGAGCCCTTCCAGCCAAGGACTTCCATAAGCCAAACGAGAAGAACCCATCCCCGGGGGCTCACGAGGCCGCCAAGGATGTCGATCCAGCAATTGATCGACCCAAGGCTGCCCGAGAGGTCAAATCACACTGGTTACGACCGCTCCAAGCATTAGAGAAGCACCCTCACTAGCTTGCGGCCTAGAGACTGCAACAACTCTACCATGAGCATGTGCTCGGTGGCTCACCACACCCCGAGCAATGATGGCAAGATCATCAATGGCTTCCAGTACACCAATCAGTTATGTCTACTCTATCCCTAGCCTCTCTACCTAAGCACATTCACATACACATGTAAGCTCACCCGTAGAAGACTAGAGCCAACCTATAGAGTAGGCCAAAGAACATGATACCCATACTGTAAATTCTAGTGTCGTTTACATCCCAAGTGACCCAATCTGACATGCGCCAGCAGCTGCACATGACTCACTCACGGGGGCTACACATATAGGCATACACATATGAGCTCCAAAAGCGTAGCGCTGTTTGTCATCATCCCAGTGACCCATTACAAACTTCTCCCATTTGCACCGTACGCCATGGTGAATCAATGATCCATTTCTCTACTTCTCGTTTGTACCAAGAGGTCGCTCTGACCAAGCCTCGTGGACCAACCCCGGGGTAAGGCCAGGAACCTGCACATGAGTCAAAAGGGAAATGAAGCGATGCTTCGCCTAGGACAAAAGGGGCCAAAGGGAATGGAGCTCTTGCCTCTGCTCGTTCTCTTCTCGCATCATAATGGATCTGCGACCTGCTTCCCGACGTCTTACAGCGCCATCAGGTAGCACATTGTTTAAGCCCCACAGGCCAGCCCCTAGTCTAAAACACGCTGCTATTCACTCAAGACTAAGGGGAATAGATCACATTCCAAACTTGAATGAGAAGAAAACTAAAAAATGGCAAAATGACAAACGAATGCGCCAATCACATGCTATATACACACAAAATATAGCATGTTCACTACAATAGGATCACCCATGTCATGTGACACACTCATAAGGACAACTCTCATGCATTGGAGGCTTGGTACTAGAGGCAGACAGTGGCAGCCGACACCTTGCTTGCAAGGACCTCTACACCACGAGCGGCGGAATTGCCGATGGCAAGGATCTCATCGTTGGACTTTCTTGACGAGTACCCTTGCCCCATGGCATCATAATCAACACCATCGTAGTTGGAGACAATCAACGTCAAGGCTGCAAGCACACTACTATGAATCCCCTTGGAGATTAGGAGGTCCACCTGGTGGTGAGGCTCCTCAAGGCAAAGTGCCAGCTGGTATTCACCCGGCCTAGCGCCAAGCATGACATCACACATAGCCTGCTCGGAGATGGTCAACGCCACTAGCTCGGTGGCCACTTATTGCGCTCTCTATTCTATGGTCGTCCTCGCCTCTAGATCCAAGAGCACCTCCACACGTAACCCTAAGAAAGTGACTGCTCCATAACTGGGTACAATAGCCAAGTGAAAGCATGATGCAGACAATGAGGACTCACCAGCGCAAGTGGAATGAAGGCTTTGGCACTCAGCTTCGAGGCACCGATGACCCTACTCATCCTCATTTCGAGCAGCGTCCGCCATAGTACGCTTCATCTCTTGAATGGCTGTTGTCGCCTTGAGGCTGGCTACTTGGGTCATCAACAAACCGATCTAAGATTGAGCTCACGCTTCCTGCTCCATGAGCCACTCCTAGGCCATGTCAACCCCTCCGATGGCATTGATCCCTTGAGGCTAGCCACCTGGGTCATCAGCAAATTGATCTAAGATTGAGCTCACGCTTCCTGCTCCATGAGCCACTCCTAGGCGATGTCAACCCCTCTGATGGCATTGATCAGACCCTCACACAACTATCTGCACCCTCTGAGAGGCTCCCAGCTCCTCACACAAGCACCATAACTCTGCCTCTGGCTTGGCCAAGCGATCATGGTCTGCAACACCCCCTGATTGCATCCGGTAGGCCAAGCGTAGGAATTGGGTTTTTTTTCTAATGAAGTCCTCATCAGCTCCTGTGAGAAAAGAAAGGGATGACCACACCATCCGACTGAAAATACAACTGGCGCATTGAGCTCAAGGACAAAGCAGGGCAAAGAAGGCCCACCTGCCCATAGGCCACGACCTCATCGGCCATCAACCGTTGGGCCTCCGCACTCAATCCGACAACCACGGTGGCCATGTTGACCAGCTTTGACAAGGTCATTCGGACTCCCTCATTGAGTCTTGGAGGCGCTAGCCTACACGGCCTACTCGGCCATGTGTGTTCACCAACAGAGCCTTGTGGGGATCTATAGGATGCGACCAGACAAAAGAGCCTTTGCTAGGCCCAACCTCTTCCATGCGAAGAACCAGGGCCATCCCATCAGCACCACCAGTTGTCGCCTTTGTGAGTGGGGGGTCGATGGCGGATGACAAGTCCGCTCCCCCCTTCAAGGCAATAGTTGCACCAACTTCTCCTACATTTGGGGCCTCCCTCTTGACCACCCCTGCCGCCGCTCCAGCATCGGAGAAGTCCTCAGCCACGGTAGGCGAACACAAGGTCATGATAGGAAGGCGTCGAGCTACAATCACTATAGCCCTGCTGCGGCTTGACAATGGACCCAGCCATATGGGCGGGTTCACGATGCCTAATGACTTCGCAATTGCAAACCCAGGAAGAGGCTCCCTGCAACAAGAATCCCTTAAGATGAAAAAACTAAACAACCTGGGCATCATAGCTAAAGAAAGAATCAGGGGGCAGTGTACTTGTTGGAGTGCTTACAGAAGGGGGGATGACGAGTCTCGTCACACCTCTCCCTAGAAGCAGAACCGCAACTAGGGTCATCACAGCCTATGTCGTGGGGCTAGAAATCGATGAGGTGTTCTGGGCCACGATGATGATGCTAGCCTTTGCCACATGGTGACTATCAATAGCACCTGCTCCCTCGGCCCTCTATTTACGGTAGTTACCATCCATCATGAACCATCAATATAACTTGAAATCATACATGAAAATGATCACCAACAAAGACTTAGGGGCTTAAACTAACCATTTCCATGAGTTTTGGTGAATCTGTGTTTTCAACACGGGTTTATCTAGAAAACCATCAAGGGGATCAAATTGTCAAATTAAATCGCATTAATCCGTAGCGAAAACTACCCCAGAAGGTTCTAGAAGACTCGAGAAGACACCACACCGAAGTGGAGACCAAGCCAGCAGGCCCCTAGTGATGAGGACATGACACCCATGCATATGACCATGTTTGGTGCATAGGATGGAGGGGAAGGAGGCCAGCAAGGGTGTCCAATTCAAGAAGGAGGCCCGAGGCTAATTCAGTTCGAGTCCCTGAGGTGGAGGCCCAAAGCAACTCAAGTTCGAGTCTGCCTCGGAATCCAGGACCAGTCTGCCTTAAACTGATCACCCAGGACGCATCCTGACTCTGTTTTTGATGATCCACATATGTATCTAAAGCTAATTTGATAAGGAAGCCAATCCAAGTGGTTTCATGTCAAAAGATATTTGGAATCATTGAAACAAGTTAGCGTCTAGAATCTGCCAGGATGCTACGACAATGTCTTTTGGTCCGTTGGACCATGTATCGAGTTTGGGCCCATTAGGGGCGCATCCAAGGGTCTTGCATGACCCTAGAGTCTTCATAAACAGCCACTGCCCCTCCATTAGGGTTCGGGTTTTACTTAGATTATTCTATCAAGAACAGTTTCGCTGTTCATTGGTTTGTGAGACCCCAACTTCGTGAGTTTAATCATTCATCAACAATTTGGTTGCGTTCTTTCTTGTTCTTGCTTGTGTTCTTCGTTGTGTAGGCAGGGATTAGCCTTCTTGGTGAGGTCAACCTGGTCCGTGACTTCGTTTCTAACCAGAGGAGCTGTGGTGCTAAGATTGTAGGGTTCGATCTTTCGATCTGAAGCCGGATCAGTGTGTCATTCTCCGCCACAACGATAGTTACCATCACCTGATGGAAGATCGGGATCCCGTCTCTATTAAGTGTTAATCAGAGCTAAGGTATACCATCAGGTTCACATTTATTCCCTATTTTGAGTGTTTTGCATTCGTCCCATAGTCCAGTACCATACTCGTTTTTCCTGTCCTAGAACCTTCCGCGCCATAGCCTCTGCATATTTCAGTTTTAGAGTCCGTCGTGTTGAGTTTGTATCCTGGTCGAGGTCTTGTTGCTGGTTAGGTCATGTTAGAGTCTAGTTCATGTGTTTTCCCCCATCGTTTTCATCAAATCTTGGCTGCTGTGACCAATTTTGCACAAATTGTTCCCGTTTTGTCCTCTAATTCGGAGCCAATTCTTAAAACTGGTCTAGTTTTCGCATACGAACTCCGTTTTTGATGTTCCATATATGGAAATCGATCAGAAAATTTTTTTGGATCCGTCCACCCCCACGTTGTTGGGGTTAGAGATTTTTAAATTGGTCAAAAGTGGTCACAAGATCATCTTTTCGGGGTCACAAGGTTTTTGTCGATTTTGATCCAGTTTTCTGAAAATTCCACAAGCCACGTCTTTCACTTGTTTGAGCTTATATTTTCTGTGGTTACTTCTTTTGTGCTCCTAAGTAAAGGAAAAATATCAAAAAAAATAAAATAAAAAAGTCAAAATTTCCCAAAAAACAACGACAACCCAAAAAATAGAAAAAAAGAGAGGCAAAAGAGGAACAATATCTAGAGGAGCACATAGAGAAGACCAAAGTGAGCTGTGTTAGCATGTGTTGTCTGGTTCCTTGTTTGTGTTGCTGTTTCCATCCACCATACTTGTTTTTCATACACCTGTCACCTTTCTATCCACCATACTTTTGTCACACACCTGGTACTTGCAATATTTTAGACCAGCAACGAGAACAAGTACTTTGGACTATAATTCAGTATTACTTTCTATTACTGACTTGTGTGCCAGATATACATATTACTCTTTGTGTGCCTTCCAAGCTCCACAAACTCTTTATATCAGTACAGACAAAAGGTCTTGTAATCTTGGTACCACTGCCTCACAGGTATCATGAACCAACCGCCGGTTGTACCGTCCACTACTTGCGTTGGTAAGAACTTTGTAAGAGCTTGGTAAGACGCTTCCATTTGCTATGAAAAGTGACACCAGTGCAACCACGTAGTCATTTGATAGGGATAATACTTTTGTGTTGTCTTCTAACAATGACAGGTTGTTCGTATCCACCAACTTATGATGGTATAGGTGCTAATGAGTACATGGAGTGGGAAATTTCCATAGATAACATATTTGCTACTCGCTTTATGTGTCCAAGGAGGAAGGTAAAAAAATGCAGCTAGTGTTTTGCGACATTCTGCTTTATCTTGGTGGGAGTCTTTAGATCCTTCCGATAAACCTCAAACTTGGAATGATATGAAACTTCTTATGCGAGAAACCTTTGTTAATCCACCTCCTATTTTGACTTCATATGCTGAGGTGCACCATTTAGAGGAAGAGTTTATTGGTATTCCTCTTGCTATGACTAACCTTCTGCAGAATAATGTACATAAGCGAGAGGATGACGTGGAAGAAAATGAGGAGCTCACAACCTCATATGCAAATTCAGAACCATCACTTCACAATGCACCTATTACTCCTACTGAGAACACAAGTAATGCCCATGGTCCTACACTCATGGAAGGTGAAAATTGTCTTAATGTACTAAATTTTTTTCACAAACCATGCTGTCATAGAGCAATTGTTAGTGGAACCCTCTCTTGATTTATCTTTGTCCCATGATAATTTGCTTGATGTTCTTTGTGACAATAATGAATTGGTTGAAGATGCTTTAGGTTTACATGTTTTGCAACCAGTGACTTGTGCTGAAAATAAACATGTTATTCATATTGCTACTAAAATTGATGAGTTCAAACTGTTGTCTTCTTTACATACTTTGGGTTACATTGAATTTGATGTTTTGTGTAACCTAGATTGTTTGGAAGAGAGCCTTTTTAAATATGCTGATTTGCCTTGGTTTTCTAAACACACATATCATGTTATTGGTAGATATAACAACAAGGGACAATTTATGATACATCGAGTATACATTCGTAATAATATGAATTCTCCTTTTGTTGTACAAGATTATGATCGTTTAGAGGGCAGCCATAATAATACAAACATTTTCTCATGTTCCTTAAAGAAACAAGTTCACTTCCAAGAAGGGGAGCATTGTTGGTTGCTACCTATGTCTGCTCGACCATCTATTCCTGCATTGTCTTGGTTAGTTCTAATCTTTTGCAGGATAGTGTTGACATACATCGTGTGCATTCGGATCATGGAGTCTACATGCTTGCTGAAATTTTTATGCGAGATGACATGCTAGAAACTTGGAAACATGGTCACGTTCCTTTTCATAATTATTTTAGTTTTCTTTGTCCTCACAACCCCGTTCTCCTTTATGTTGTGTAGGATCAGTTTCAAGCACAATCGACGCCGAGGACGGCTTTTCATCAAGAAGGGGGGGATGATGAGGACATGACACCCATGCATATGACCATGTTTGGTGCATGGGATGGAGGGGAAGGAGGCCAGCAAGGGTGTCCAAGTCAAGAAGGAGGCCCGAGGCTAATTCAAGTTCGAGTCTGCCTTGGAATCTAGGACCAGTCTGCCTTAAACTGGTCACCTAGGACGCATCTGGACTCCGTTTTCGATGATCCACATATGTATAGAAAGCTAATTTGATAAGGAAGCCAATACATGTCGTTTCACATCAAAAGATATTCGGAATCAATAGGAATCGTTAATACAATTCGGCGTCCAGAATCTACCAGGGTGCTGCGACACCGTCTTTTGGTCCGTTGGACCATGTATCGAGTTTGGGCACATTAGGGGCATGTCCAGGGGTCTTGCACGACCCTAGAGTCTTCATAAACAGCTGCCGCCCCTCCATTAGGGTTCGGGTTTTGCTTAGATTATTCTATCAAGAATAGTTTTGTCGTTCATCGGTTTGTGAGACCCCAACTTCGTGAGTTTAATCATTCATCTATAATTTGGTTGCGTTCTTTCTTGTTCTTGCTTGTGTTCTTTGTTGTGCAGGTAGGGATTAGCCTTCTTGGCGAGGTCAACCTGGTCCATGACTCAGTTGATAACTAGAGGAGCTGTGGTGCTAAGATTGCAAGGTTCGATCTTTCGATCTGAAGCCAGATCGGTGTGTCATTCTCCGCCACAACGATAGTTACCATCACCTGACGGAAGATCGGGATCCCTGTCTCCATTACCTGGGGCCCACCAATCAGTGCCCCATTCATATGTCAGTTCTCCACCGCCTTAAGGATTGCATCTATGCCGTTTATTCAATTCGGTTTGATCTAAGGGCTTAGGATTGATGCCTCGGCCTATATATACCAGCCCCTACTCCCTTCCTGAGGAGATCGGCCATAAGTCAAGATCAGATCAGAAATTAGGGTTTCTAGAGAGGAGAGAATAGAGCTCCAATTCTTCAAAGTTTCTGTATGACAAAGCTTGAATTCCCACCAGAGCCAAACATGATATTTAGGCTAGGAAAACTTCCACTCTTATATGCTACTTGTTTTGCATTGAGTTTGGTTAAGCTTTGTTGATCCATATGAGAGGTTTGTCATGCTCTTAAAATCAAGATCACGTACACACCACCCACATATGCACTACTCCTACACTAGCGGTAGGCGCAAAAACATGCAATCCATTTAGATCCACCCAAAAATGTTTTCCTCCTACACTAGGAGTAAACACCAAAAATATTTTTGATAGAATATCCACCAAATAAATGCTCCAAGTTCTTGTTGCTATCTCTCAAAAAGTTTTGTTGTAGAAAAGAGGCATGGGCTATGCAAGAGAAAGGAAAGAATTAAAAAAGAAAAGTGTCCAAGATATTCAAAACAATGGGTACTTAGACACCCGCTAAAAGAAAAAAAAAGGGAAAAGAAATGAATAAGATAGCCCATGTTTTCTTGCAAATGTTTCTAAGTTTCAAAAGAAAGATATGTTTTCAAGGAGCAATGTAGAATTAGGTTAGCCACCACACATATAAATCCACCATATATTCCACACACACGCACATCTTGATTTGATTGTATGACTCAACTCTCTTTGGATCCGAGGTTTGACTTTACAATATATGTATTGCAAGTATGCTCTTTCATGTTATCACCATTCCTATAAGCTCCACATGAACCTTAGTTATAGGAAGAAAAAGGCATAACATCACTATTGCCTTGGTGAGGATCCACAAATACCACATATATTGAGAGACTTGAGAGTGTCATACAATGGAATCTCTGAGTTTTATTTTGAAAATTGCAAAAACTCCGGAATAATGGTTGAGCAAAGAACTTGAGACATAGTGCTTGACTTGATCATTATGTCTTTCAATTGCTCAAGATCCAAAGTTAATTATGCTATAGATAAGAGTGTATATACTTGGGTGTACAAAAGACTTAGTAAATAAGGAATGACTTAGGAATCTTTTGCTCTTAACTAATCTCCTGCCTAGCCATACTATATTTATGAGTATCTATTTCTATCTCTGGAATACTATCAATGACTTACACTTATCATTTATTTATCATTTGACTTACCCCTATTATAGCATGAGAGTTAATGATCTTGTCATAAGCATGCATATTTGTCAATATCTCTTGCCACCCCATCGCTCCTCCCTGTGGATAAAATATAAATAACGATACCTGGTATACTCCTGGGTGAAATGCTATAATGGTATAGTATCTGTGCGCTTGCAGATTACTTAGTATATATAAATTTACAAGTGTTCTCAATAATTACCAACAGTGCATTCCTGGCATCATTGCTTGGGATGACAACTTAGTAAAGAGTGATGCTAAGAAATGCCAACAAGCATTTCTAGTGCCGTTGTTGGGGAGGGGCACATGGCTATAGAGAATTGATCAAATAAATACTTTTTGATGAAATTATAACACCTCTGCTTTAGCAGGCTTACCCTTGTTTGTCTTTGTTCATATCTTATATAGGGTATTACAGTATTGGTTGTGATTTAGTAACAAATTCCATCAATCTGAATCAAACCAATGAAAAGGAAGCTCAACACCAATTTTCTGAAACTATGGCTGATAAGACTCTGCGTGAATTCTCTGCTCCAAGCACTGAGAACATTCACACTAGACCAATGCTTAAAACCAACAACCTTGAGTTCGAGCTGAAGCCAAGCCTCATCAACACGGTGCAAGCTACCCCATTTAGCGAAGAGGCACATGAAGATGCTAGTGCTCATCTTTAGAATTTCCTAGAGATTAGCAGCATAATTGTCATCAAGGACATCACTCAAGTGATCATACTACTCCGCCACTTTCCATTCTCGCTAGTGGGAAGGGCAAAGCAATGGTTCTACACCAACAAAGAAGATATCAACACATGGGCAAGATGTTTGAAGGCCTTCCTAGCAAAGTTTTTCCCTACAGGCAAGACCAATGCCTTAAGAGGAAATATTTCCAACTTCCAACAACAGAAAGGAGAAACCATTCCAGAAGCATGGGAATGTTTTTAAGAATACATTTCAGATTGTCCTTATCATGGGATGAAAGGCTGCTAATACAAAGCTTTTACCATAGATTAACTCAGAAAGCTCATGAACAGCTGGATGCTACTGTTGTAGGATCATTTATATCACTCACCCATGGAAAAGCTGAAACTCTTATGGAGAAGATAGCCTCTAACCAAGGTTGGTCTCAATACAATATCCAATCATGCAATAAGAGCGAAGAAGTACCAGAGGAGGTGTGTGCACTGTCAACCAAGATGGACGTGATGTTAAATTGGCCTGAACAGCAAGCCAATTACAAGAAGGATCGTTAGGCCATTCAAGATGTTTTTAATTCCCAAAATGAATGTGGAGAATATTTGGGGGTTGATTTCCCTTAATCTCAAAAAGATGCAAATATTGTCATCAACAATTCTGCTCCACAACAATAGACACAAGGATGGAATCAACAACAACAACGGTCAAATTCCCAAGGTAAGTACCCTAGTAATTATTATAATTCTTCTAAACATAAGCAACCATCCTTGAGAGATCTGATCTTAGACAAGCTAAGATTAATGAGGATATTTCTAAGAAGTTTGCTTTTAATGATAAGGTCCTAGAAAACATAAATACTAAAATGGAGAGTTTTTCTTTTGCCATAAAAGACCAACTTATCTATAATAAAAAGATAGAATCACAATTAGCTTAGTTGGTCGCTGCTCTGCCTTTTGCCACTAACTTTGAGAAGGTTAACGCCATAACCACAAGAGGTGGCAAGTCTACTCATGATCCTCCATATCCAACAAGGACAGGTAAGACATCGGCAGCAGTACAAGAGGAGAAGAAGGACGATGAAGTTGAAGAAGGTGAGCCACAAGCATAGGAAATAATGCAAGATTTTAATGACACCACTTTCCTACATTTCCACATAGAAATCAAAAAGCCAAAATAGATGAGCAGTTTGGTAAGTTCGTAGAGGTAATTTAAAAGTTAAATATCAATATTCCTCTGTTAGATGTCATACAGGTACCTACCTACGCAAAGTACCTCAGAGACATCCTGAACAACAAAAGACCACTGGCCACCATTGAGGTAATCCAGCTAATGGAGGAGTGTAGTGTGGCCATCCTGAACACATCACCTGTCAAGAAGAAGGATCCAGGATGTCCCACTATCGATTGTTCGATCGGAAACCAAAATTTCAAGAATGCGCTATGCGATCTTGGAGAAAGCGTTAGTGTCATGCCCAAGAAGGTTTTTCGACAAGCTCAACTATTCAACACTCATGCCAACATCAATGTGCCTACAACTAGCCGGCCAATCGGTCCGCTACCCTACAGGAATCACCGAAAATATTTTGGTAAAAATAAGAAACTTCTTCATTCTAGTGGATTTTGTAGTACTTGACATGTAGGAAGACATGAAGACACCCTCATAATTGGGAGACCCTTCCTGAGTACTACAAATGCACACATTGATGTCAGAGCTAGAGAAATCAAATTCCATATTAATGGCAAGGAAGAACGATTTGCCTTCAAACCAAGACCAGAACAATGCGCTAATTTGGAATGGTGTGAGAAGCTGGTGCAACCAACAAGGTCTCCATCCCTAGGACCGATGGATACACTCGAAAAATAAACATGAATGGAGAAGTCCAGTTCGGTGGACTCAAAATTCTAAACCCTCCGATAGATCCTTGTTTGATTTTGGTAATTGAGTGACAACCTTAGGTGGACTAATATGTGTTTGAGTGAGATACATAGGTGATTAGTCCATAAGTACATGTGTGTGAGCAACATATGCCATGACGGTGAAGATGGCTCGAAGTTGTTGCAAATCTCACACATGTGATGATGAAGGAGCTCATTGCACATGAGACATGACATTGAGTCAAGTGGTCAAGGTGGAGAAGATCAAGACATGACTTGGCTCGACGGATCAGTTGCAACTATGAAGGGAAAGTTGAGTGATGACTTGGCGTCAATGGACCGAAGCAATGGTGAAGAGCAAGTGAAGTCAAGATCGATGAACCAATATGGTCACGTGATGATATGGAGTGGATCATATCATTATTGATTATGTTGATGCATGTGTTGCATTGACATCGGAGGAGTTGGAATGGAATGCACAAGGAAAAGGTATAACCTAGGGCATTTAATTTCACCGGTCATAGGTGTGTAGAGAAGTGGATGACCAGGTTTAGGATAGATGGCCGTACAATCAAGAGGCGTAAACTTGTTTGCATATCGGTCATCTAGTGCCACTCGAGTGATCTAACTTTACATCATTGCTAGGATCGAGTGGCATACCAAGTTGAGTGGCTAACTCCTTTGAAAAATGATTGTGAAAATGCTAACACACATGCACTTAGTAGTGTACACTTGGTGGTGTTGGCACATTTGCAAAGGAGAAGAAGTTAGAGTTGAAACAGATCAACTCGGTGAAGAAACGGAGACGAAACAGGTCACTTGAGTGATCGAACGCTGGCCTCGGGAGGACCTGCACATCCAGTCAGTGTAAGCTGAGAGGCACGGTCTTGGTATTGATGATCAGACGCTGGTAGCTAGTGGTGACCAGACGTGATGCACCTGTGTTAGATCGATGGTGACATACGCTGATGTGGTGGCGCAAGGTGTGGCTATGACGCATGGTAGTAGGAGAAGGACCAGACATCAGCCTACGTTCGATCAGGTTGGACCTGACGCGTCTAGTCGCAAAACAGAGGCTCAGGGAGCTCTCTAGAAATGTTCGAATGCTGGCTCGTAGTGAGTCAGGTCGCTTCGTGGACACATCAGATCGCGGACTTGGCACCTCGGGTGTGTGCGTGAGGGAATGCGGCTCTGGTGCGTCCGATCATGACTTGATCGTTGGGCATTGTCAGTGACCGTTGGTGATCAATGAGCACGATTGAACGGCGAGGCCACATGAACAGCCAGGAGTGACCGGACATAGGGCCTAGCGCGTTCGGTCATCCCGACCAACGTGTTTGGTCGCTGCAATTTCTGCCTAGTGAAGGGGTAATGGCTAGTTTAGCCCTTGGGCTATAAATAGATGTGTTGGCTAGCCTTTGGCCAGTAGCTGAGCACCCTTAAGCCTTGGTGGCATGTATAGGTGTGCTTGGGAGCCCTCTAACTTACTTGTGCTTGATAGTGATCATCCGATCGAGTGAGTGAGCGATTCTAGTGTGATTGCATTATGAGGTTGCATCGAGTAGATCTAGGTGATCATGTTGCAGCTGGTGGTGCTTGTTACTCTTGGAGGTTGCCACCTCTTAGATGGCTTGGTGGATTGTGACTCTGTTGAAGCACGCAAGAAGATTTTGTGATGCTCTAGAGGAGGATTTGTGAGGGGCATTGTGCTCACCCCATAGGGACCACGAAGAGCAACTAACTCTAGTTGAGCGTGTCATTGAGCTACCCCCACTTTTGGGATAGGTTCTTGTGGTGCCTGATGTACAAGCTTGGTGGGTGATGCCAATTAGCCACCGAACCACCAAGTGAGCAGTCGACACAATAGGGACGTAGCTTGGTGGCCATCAAGTGAACCTTGGGATAAAATCACCGTGTCAACATTGTCTTCATCATCTTCTCAGTGGTTTGCATTCCGCGAAACACAAGCTTGTATTACTTTTATTTACATTGTGCTTGTGTACTTGCTCTTGTGACTAGCTTAGCTTTAGTAGCTTGCTAGTTGGCTTCTTGCTTGTGTAGCATAGAAGTAGTTCCCTTGAGTGGCTAATCTGGTTTTAGTAACCTTATTAGTCACATTGCTTAGTTTGTGTAGCTAAGTAATTTGCGCTCTCTAATTTGTCTTGTGTAGCCTTGTTATTGAGTATTGCTAGTGAGCTTAGCAGCTTTGTGCTTTTGCTTGCTTGATTGTGTAGGAGCTCCCCCGGTTGCTAAAGTACTAGTTGCATAGCTTTGTGTGACCTTGCAAGCTAGAATTGTTAGGTGGGCTCTAGCTAACCCGGCACCTTTGTTGCCAAATTAGGATCTTTATAAGTCCGCATTTATTACGGTTAGCCAACGTGATTAATTTTAGAAATGACTATTTACCCCCTAGTCCACCACCTCAACCCTACACCCTTGCCTGGAGGTAAATCAGTAGTTATCCACATTTACTTTGCATAAATTTACTTTTACCTTGGCATATTTATTTTTCAGCACTTGCATTAGAAAATAAAAAATTCTCATCATGGCATTATAAAAATTTAAGCCCCATGTAAATAATTTTCATGGAGCGTAAAAACCCGTAAGAAATATTTGCCATGGAGACATAAAATTTTAAAAAAAAAACATCATTCATCTTCTTATATTTTATAGTATCATAAAATATTTTCATTACATATATGTACATGTGTATACGGTAGAAATATAGACATATGGGACCCACTCAACCACCATCCATCACCTCCATTTCCACCTCCATCTCCACTCTGCACCGTCCAGGATGCATTGCCACTGAAAGGAGCACTCACCTTGCTTAACCATGAA
Source organism: Miscanthus floridulus (assembly GCF_019320115.1). Taxonomy (NCBI): domain Eukaryota; kingdom Viridiplantae; phylum Streptophyta; class Magnoliopsida; order Poales; family Poaceae; genus Miscanthus; species Miscanthus floridulus. The sequence goes on along the minus strand of NC_089583.1, from coordinate 31,971,272 downwards.
GTAAAGAAGCATCGGGAGGAAGGGGAGGCCATTCGGCCACTATGTGGGGCCGACCAGCCCCACCACTTGGCCGGCCGGCTTGTGCCAACGCTGCCTATAAATACCACCCCTCTTGGCTGCTCTTCGCACAACCACAACTACAATCAAGCATCCCAAGTTCAAAATTCCAAACTCCAATTTCATAGTTTAAAAATTCACTTAGTAGAAGTGATCTTAGAATTATAAAAGAAGAGGAAGTTTTAGAGTAGAAGTGTTGCTAAATTTTGAGCAAGGGTGAGAGAAATTAAGAGTAGAAGTGAGAAGGTTTAAGAGTGGAAGTGCTGCTAAAATTGAGAGGAAAAATCAATAGAATTAAGGGGGAAATTTTGCCAAAATCTTGATTAGAAAAATTCATTAGGCAACCTCGGATAACTGACCCTCGAACGACTGACTCCTGGATGGCCAACCGCTAAAATTTTATTTTTCTAATCCATTCCACGAGTTGTGTTGTTTGTTTATTTTACAAGAAGATGAGCAAGTATTTGGGCAAGCTTCAGCGGGCGACATCGTTCCATTCGACGAGAAGCTCTTCATCCCGGGCAAGCACCGACATGTAGATAGATACTCCATCTCCTGCTGTCAGAGCAGTCGTCTGGGTCATCATTTGCTAAGAAGAACATTCTCCTAGAGGAGAAGCACCTGAAGTTCTGGAACAAGACAGAGAAGGACACCTGCATGAAGCTGAACATCCAGAGGTTCATTCTCACTCCTGCCTATGACCCAACCCTTCTGCGCTCCATAGGTATGGACACTGAATTTAAAATCATATTTAAAATGGTTGGATTGGAGAATGTTTGGGAAATTGATGAGCTGGGGTCGAAGCTTTTAACCTGCTGAATTTTTATGCACCTTGCAAACCATTGATTCTGAAGTCACATTTAGACTTTTTGGTAAAGACTTTTCTATTCCCTGGAAGAATTTTAGTGAGCTTCTAGGATTCCATGCTTAGTGTGTAGTTGATGTAGACACCGCTATACAAGATTTCGATAGGACAAAATTTTGGAGAGAAATATCTAAAGAACTTACTTGTTACCATCCTCGTACAAATGAAATTCATCACCCTACCATGCGCTTTATGCATAAATGGCTAGGATTTTCTTTATTTCCTAGAAATGATTTTTGCATTGTAAGGAATGATGAACTTAAGCTGCACTATGCCATGGTTAAGAGAAGAAAGGTTTCACCTATTAAACTTATGATGAAACAATGGAAGAAAGTTTTTGAACTCAAGGGAGATGTCGGGTGTACCTCTTTGCTCACCTGCATCACCCAAAATTTGGGTCTTTTGAAAAATGCTTCTGTTGTTTACATCGATGACATTCCATGTAGGTATATTGACTACGAATATTTTGTTCAAACACACATGTTAAAAAAGAATAAGGATGAGAAACTTGTCATGATGTATATGGATTATACAACTGAGATTCCGTTACTAGACCGGAACCTCGGTTTGCATGCGGTGGATTTTTTTATCTTTGATTTATAGGTCAAGGAGGCAGCACCTCGTAGAAGTGCCTCTATAAGATTGACTCACAACTCGTAGCCCTAGGTACCACAGCGATGATTCAATTCTAGAGGGACCGGCTTTCACCAGCTATGTAGGCTGGGATCAGCCGGGATCCTCCTGCATGTACCAACCCGAGCATGCTAGTTGGGAGCAGCCCGCTCATCAGCACGCTGAGAGCTCCTGGCAGCAGGGCTCAAGTGAGCAATGGCAGGATGGCAACTTCGACTACTATCAACAGCAACCCTATGAAGAAGTTTCAAGCGGCCACCAGGGAGGATGTATGTCCTTCTCTGCTAGTGGATATCATGATCAGCCTATGGGCTACCATGACTAGCAGATAGAACATGCCTGCATCGACACTAGGTTCACAAACATTGAAGAGACACAGCAAGACATTCAGAACATGCTTCACCAGCACTCCTAGTGGCAAGCAGAAGTGGGAGATTGCCTCACCAATATCCAGCAACACCAGCAGCAGGAGAATGAGAACTGGAGCTATCTGTTCCAGAAGTTCAACTTTGACCCGCCATTCTGATCAACTACAACAACACCCAGCTTGGGGGAGGAGGATTCCCCGTTATCTAAGGTAAGTTATCTTTTCTAGTATTTTGTTTCTTTTTCCTTTTCTTTATTTATTTTTTAGCTTGTCTTATATTTATAAAAAAGATGTATAACAAAAACAAAATAAAAATTTGTCTTTATCTTTTATATATAGTAAGGTGTGGTCTAAAAATGAATACCAAATAAAAAGAGTGTGTATAAAGTTTGCTTTAATTTCTATTTTTAAGAGCCAATAAATAAAAAGAACTTGAAAATGAATTTTCATTATGGAAATGATGAATAGTTGCTCTTTTGTAATTCCTTTCAAGTACCTAGTTTTCAGCTTTGAATTCTCCCTAGTTTTGGATATGACTATTTTGACATGAGAATTTGCTCTCAATTTGAAACTCGTGGGTAGCATATGCTTGATCTAAGTCTAAGTAATTGACATATATGACATAAGAAGGTCTGAGCTGCTTATTTATCTTGCTCCAAGTGATGCTAAAATTCTGAAGATTTCTTTTTGAAAAACATAAAAATTCAACATGATGAGTTCCTGTATGACAAAGCTTGAATTCCCACCAGAGCCAAACATGATATTTAGGCTTGGAAAACTTCCACTCTTATATGCTACTTGTTTTGCATTGAGTTTGGTCAAGCTTTGTTGATCTTTATGAGAGGTTTGTCATGCTCTTAAAATCAAGATCACATACACACCAGCCACATATGCACTACTCCTACACTGGAGGTAGGCGCAAAAACATGCAATCCATTTAGATCCACCCAAAAATGTTTTACTCCTACACTAGAAGTAAACACCAAAATTTTTTTTTGATAGGATATCCACCAAATAAATGCTCCAAGTTCTTGTTGCTATCTCTCAAAAAGTTTTGTTGCAGAAAAGAGGCATGGGCTATGCAAGAGAAAGGAAAGAATTGAAAAAAAAGAAAAGTGTCTGAGATATTCAAAACAATGGGTACTTAGATGCTCGCCAAAAGAAAAAAAAAAGAGAAAAGAAATGAATAAGATAGCCCATGTTTTCTTGCAAATGTTTCTAAGTTTCAAAAGAAAGATATGTTTTCAAGGAGCAATGTAGAATTAGGTTAGCCTCCACACATATAAATCCACCATATATTCCACATACATGCACATCTTGATTTGATTGTATGACTCAACTCTCTTTGGATCCGAGGTTTGACTTTATAATATATGTATTGCAAGTATGCTCTTTCATGTTATCACCATTCCTATAAGCTCCACATGAACCTTAGTTATAGGAAGAAAAAGGCATAACATCACTATTGCCTTGGTGAGGATCCACAAATACCACATATATTGAGAGACTTGAGAGTGTCATACAATGGAATCTCTGAGTTTTATTTTGAAAAATTGCAAAAACTCTAGAATAATGGTTGAGCAAAGAACTTGAGACATAGTGCTTGACTTGATCATTATGTCTTTCAATTGCTCAAGATCTAAAGTTAATTATGCTATAGATAAGAGTATATATACTTGGGTGTACAAAAGACTTAGTAAATAAGGAATGACTTAGGAATCTTTTGCTCTTAACTAATCTCCTACCTAGCCATACTATATTTATGAGTATCTATTTCTATCTCTGGAATACTATCAATGACTTACACTTATCATTTATTTATCATTTGACTTACCCCTGCTATAGCATGAGAGTTAATGATCTTGTCATAAGCATGCGTATTTGTCAATATCTCTTGCCACCCCATCGCTCCTCCCTATGGATAAAATATAAATAACGATACCTGGTATACTCTCGGGTGAAATGCTATAATGGTATATTATCTGTGTGCTTGCGGATTACTTAGTATATATAAATTTATAAGTGTTCTCAATAATTACCAGCAATGCATTTCTGGCATCATTGCTAGGGATGACAACTTAGTAAAGAGTGATGCTAAGAAATGCCAACTCCCCTGCTGACTTCGAGCAAGGCGATTAGATCATAGGGCACTTGGCGTTCGCATCCAACGAGTGTCGGGAAGGGCTTAGACCCTCCCCATTTGGCACCCTTGAAACATAGCAACGACCATCGCCGCCAGTCTCGAGTGCATCACCTGCAAAGTACTCCTTGCCCACGCCTTTCTCATAACTATACACCTTCGGTCTGACCAAGGATAGGCCAGTCGGGACTAGGGACGAAAAGCCTTGACCACCATGACCGATGGCCCAAGGACACTTCAGACTTGGCCCCCGATAGCAGTGAAGCTGAATGCTTCCGCACGACCTCATCCTCATCCATGGCGCGTGCCATGCAACCATCACTACTCGACCCACCCCCATCGCCGGACCTCCAGGATTCATCAAGGGCATGTCTAAGGACCTCCAAGTCCTCATCATCACCCTCGGAATCCCTACTTTCATTAGCATCATCGTCATCCAACAGCGAGGCTCCTCACCTTTGGTGCTCCGCCTCTTCATGTGACCTCCTTAGCCAAAGGCACTTCTATTCATCGGCAACTACCTTCTCCTAGGCAACATGCTCAGCGCCCCCAAGAAGAGGAATGTGAAAGTGGGAGAGGAATGATGGAACAGGCTGCTAGAACAAGCTGCATTAGCACTCGCATGACTGATGCCAACCTTGGACATGAGCAAAGACACAGGAAGAGGCGACTCACTAGGTTGGGACGATGGCTCGCCGAGAACGCCACGACAGCATTCTCGGTCGCAACAACAGTCCCTGCGCCAACTAGCCCAACCATCCACTCTATGACTGCATCAGACTCGAGCTGTTCCATAACCTCATGGGTTGGATCCTCAACTCTGATATAGTCGCACAACACATGAGCCTACCGCTTCAATAGTTGGACTCAATGCTCGACCATGGGCTAAAGGACTATGACCTCATTCAGGTTGGCCAACACCTAGCCCTCGAGAACCTCCAAGATCTCTGCCACCCTTGTCAATCGCTTTTTGTCGCACCTCCAACCCTAGGAAGACAACCTCACTAGGGGGCACTAGAAAAAGGAGGCAAGGCAGGTGGAGGCGTCATCGAGGATGTAAAACCAATTTCCATGCTAGGCAGAGTTCAAACTCCTCAATGGCAGACATGGATAGAGGTGGAACACCCTAGGACACATCTGGATGTTCATCCCACCCATGGGGGCAAGCGCTCCACCATTGGAACCCTGCACCCATCGGCTCTTGACCTCAAAGAGCCACCGGAAGAGGTCCTTATAGGGTTCGATCCCCAAGAAGGCCTCACAGACAACCACGAAGCCTGCCAACTATAGCAAGTCATTATGAGGGATATGATATAGCTATACACCATTCTCCTAGAGAAATCCCTAAAGAAAATCCGATGCCAGGATCCTAAACCCGCGCTCATGGAAATCGGTGAAGGACATCGTTTCCCCGGGTCATGGGTTGGGGATCACCCCGCCGGTGGTGGCCCTCCATCCGGTGCCCATCTTAGATGGGAGAAGATCCTCATCGACGAGCCACAGCAACCTCACCTTCTGTCACCATCGAAGGTAACCATTCACTCATCTTATGACGTAGGTGAAGCACGGTGCAAGGATGAGGGTAGAAGGAACGACAGAAGGGTGGCAGTGCCGAGCAACCATAGACAGCGATGCACCTCATAGGTAAATCTCTCAAGTTTGATTCCCTTTTGTCCCTCTCTCAACTACATCATACAACAATGGAAGGTGAGAATAGGGTTAGGGAACTTAAGCTAAGGGGGTTGTTTTATGTGGCAGTGTATAGGGATGCAAACCGTGCCCACACGGAGTCCACTCTAGGGCTGGCCCCATGGACCCTCGGCAAATGAGCCACCGTGCCATGAACACATGTGCAAGGGCACCATTAAGTCACAAAGGAACCAGGGAGGTCGACCGCCCCTAGGATTCACGCATAGAGTGGCCATCCGCTATCACGACCGCACAGCATGACGCATTACGCTTTCACACGTGGCAGGCACCATTAAGTCACGCCATGACTAAGGAGGCAACAAGCCCCTAAGTCCATGCGTAGAGTAGCCCACTACGTCTATGACCCCGCATCGTACCTAGGAAACCTTATCTTGGGCCCTTAAACAGGCTCGAGGCCACAAAGAGGTAGGGGCAGGATGAGATGGGCCCTAGTGGCTCTTATCAGTGGTACGGAGCCTAGTGACCATCTCTTCCTATGTTCGAGTCGTTTGCTTCGAAGTCGCCTAGGTTTTCCCCCTCAGGGGGAGGCATCTTGCCCTTTGGCCGCTGCGGAGATAGTTGGCGACTGATGAGCTTGATAGCCAATGATTTATGGGATGTCTCTCGATGAGGCATAGGCGAACTCCACGTCAATTGGGGAGGATATCAGGTCCCACTCGAATTACCCATTGACCTTGATGAGGCGCACCGCTCCGACCACATGGTTACGATGGACGAGCCTCTCCCCATGTGGGGCAAAACTAAATATGCCAATAACTAGGTGTCATGACCCCTCAGGATAAAAAAGGACGTCGGGGAAGAAAGGAGTTTGGTCACGCGACCCTGCTAAGGGTCGAGGCCAAGCCATGACCAGCTCATCCCTGTGTCTTGGGTCACCGACCCATAGCCATCCCAAAATCTCATGAACCAGTGGAGGCCAATAGCCCCACCACGGGAGACTAGCTGGGCCAATGGCTAAAAGCTTTGTAGGGGCATCTCTGCAAGGAAGGCGCTAAAACTCACCAAGATGCAGGCCACGCCTCAGTCGTACATGACAGGGATCGCTTTGAGCCCAAGCGGCAATCCTCGGTTGACGAGGACATCCAAGACCATGCTGCCACTAGGGAAAGCAGTGGCAACCCAAACATGATCAGGAAACTCCAAACGAGCTAAAATCGAGGGAAAGATACTCGAGCAAGAGGTCAGCTCACCCACCATGCATAAAGAAAGCCCATGACTTGCTTTGAGTTATAGCCTCCAACTAGCGTGCCTGACCCCAACCACAAGGCTCGGAGCCTCATTGTGACTTCAAACAAGCAGCACAAGAAAGAGGCTTCCTCTTCAATCTCAGGTACAAACGTGGCCAAGCCACGTGCCAAATAAAAAATCTAGAGCCACCATGCCAGTGACACCTCCAATAAGCTCTAGGAGCCCCTGCTACTAGCATGGAAGGACAAGGACACTGTGCTAACCTTCCTTTAGCAACACAACTCCTAGGGCATAGGAGCACAGGGAGAGATACAGGGATCGCACCAGCTCAAGGATGCCTCAACTAGCATCGGTGGGCTTTCACAAGCACCATCCGGGCATAGACAGAGGGTCATGGAGTCAGGAGAGAACCATCTTGCCCAAGATGGGGTTGCCTGATCTCCATAGAGCAGTGCGTGCCATAGGCATATCCTCCCCTACTCACATTCTCCTTCTAGCACTAGTTGGAAGGAGCGACACCGACCACCGGCCAACGCAATCGACCTGCAACAGGTTCGCATGCTCGAAACTACCTACTTAGAGGTACTCTCTCCCTCTTTCTCAAGCTTAGCCTTTTAGGAAGGCTACAAGAAGATTCAAAGAACATGGTTGGAAGTGGTTCGAATGATAGGAAGGCCCTTATTTATAGGCCCAAGGGTGGACTGAGTAGCCTGAGACCCCCACGCCATGTGGCAAACCACTGGGAGGTCACAACCAATGTTAGATGCCTACATAAGGTTAGGGAAATCGAGGTCCTCCTCAAGGCAGAGCTAGTACAACGTCGATGAGACCACTTAGCCCTACCTAGACCACGAACCCTGAAACGTAGCACATTGACACGACCAAGCTCATCAGTCATGTACCTCACCGTCAAGACAGTTGGATGGGATGGGACATATCAGCCACCTACCATATTGAACACACTAGCCCACAAAAAGGTCGAGCACCGAAGCTTGGACCAGCCATGACTTCAAACCTGCATCTGGCACATGAAAGTATCAACGCTTTCACGACCAGTTCATGATTGTAAAAATGCTCGGGGGCTACTGTCGGGGTTATGATACCCTAGGTATCTCAAGGCACCGATTAGTCAGTCGCTTGGGTAGCCCATGGTACATGAGCTGGTATAAGCCTAAAAGACCAAGGCCTAGCTAAGCTATGTGGACCTAGGCTAAGCACTAAGGCAAGGGTTGGCCACGACCTCTTTCTCGCTGCCTTCACCGCATGCCATGTAGCATCACATGACCTCTCCTCTATCCTGACCCCAGGGAGGAATGGGGAGAGGTTAGACTCTACTAGGTGTGCCTGTTCTGACAAGAGCAGGCATGATGCACTAACCCCACAAGGACCGAGGGGACAACAGTCCCCTCAGCCTGGTCAAACACCATCTCCGCACCATGCGATGCAGACATGACAACACTACCAAGCAGTGGCGGTCAGTACGGTGACCCACCGTCCAAATATGGCCCGACAAGACAGGTGTATGACTCCACCCACTACGGGATGGGGTTCATGATAGTAGCCTTGACTTTTGAGGCATCCAAGCCAATGAAGGCCATGACCCTAGAGCTCGAGATCATGGCCACCCACTCTGTAAGCAGCAAGATGACCAATGACATAGGGGTGGCTACCAACTCCTGTATGACGCCCCTAGGAGATTAGGAGGCGATGACGAAGGCCACGGTGAGACCACGTCGCACAGGACATCTGTGAATCACCACAAGCCTATAGTGACGCCACAACCGGCATAGTAGCACCACGCCACCCCATGCCACGACATGGGTGCAAGGCCATGATGACAACCATGCTCGGACATATGCTACACCATGACAAGATGACTTCCTTGCAAGCCAAGTTAGCTAGCTTCCTTTCCTCAGGCTCATGACTCCTCGATCGGGAGAACCTCCTTCTTTATATGTGACCTGGCCCCGAACTCTATATAAGGGTAGCTAGGGCACCCATCCAAGGCATCAAACTCTCGAATCATTCATTCAGGCAGTCCATCTTCTAGGTCTAGCTTCACTCTCCTACCTCTTCCACCATTCTTGCACCCCCTATTGTAAGAACTTCAGAGCATTCAAGTAAGGAACATGCACTCAATCTTCTCTGAGATTGGATGTAGGGCTTTGGCCTAAACCAGTATAATTCCTCGTATCTTTTGGATGCTACCATCGTCTTCCTGAAGTAGCACGACAATTGTATAAATTTACTAGTCGGTCTACCAAACACCAACACTTATAGACTGACGAGACTCGAACCCATAGCTTCTGCCTTGACAGTGCAGTGCTCTAACAAATTGAACTACAATCCTTGTAGGGACTCGAACCCATAGCTTCTGCCTTGATAGGCCTATTCTTAAATTGAACTATAAGAAGATTTGATATGTATGTCCAACTATAAGAAATAGAGGTCGACTCTGCCTTCTTCCATATATTCTTTTTTATCTACACTTTTTTATTATCCAAGAATATAACTTGCACACAAACAAGCTCAAGCAAGAAGTAATACAAGAATGAAAGAGAGGCAAAGAGACAAACCAGATTTTTTCCCCATTATTCGGGTTGTTTCTTCCATAAACTCCTATTCCACATTGGAGCATCAAAGAGTCATCAAGATTCGGTTAATTCCCACTTCACTCTTGAGTACCCATTTGCACTCTGAAGTGGTCTATTTCAAACTATGTAAGAACTACACCGAAGGAGGCCACCAAGTCCTCCACCTAGGCGATCTAGAGATGACAATCACCAAGAATAACAAGTCTATAGGTCCTATTCAACAAAATCTAACCAAGAACACCGGTAGCACTCAATGCTAACACTTAAAATATCATTCTTGGCTTGGATGGCTCTTCGATAGCTTCACAAACCTCTTTGTAAGTGATGGCAACAATGGTGTGGAAGAGTATCTCCAAATAAGCTAGATGTTGAACTTATACAAAGGGTGAAGGGATTGCTAGTCGTTGGAAAAAGCTAATAGATGCAAACATCACCATTGTTGACGTCGGATTATACGGAGGTATTGACCTAGCTATTTCCCACCATGGCTACTAGTTGGGAATACACAAGAATATTCCCCACCATATGGTCCGCCTATGTGTTACACATTCACATCAGAACACACGGTGTAGCACTAGAGACATGACCAAGCTTGTGCAAAGTCAAGCTAGGCCAACTGAATGATCTATTGAGGAGACACCAAAGTCTCCACTGGATCATATGGCACACAACTAGTAACCTAGCCAACTGGATGATCTGTTTGGTGCTATAGAGGCACATCGAATCATACAATACACATCAGTGGAATGGCCACTTGACTGCATCCTCCAAGAATTAGGCCTCATCAGATGATCTATCGGGTGCAACACATGCATACCAGATCATACCTTGACCACTCTATTATTAGGGTAAAGTCATTTCTGCATAGGGCATAGTCTCGCCAGATGATCCACTAGGGGATCAACCATATCGTCTGTTGTATACTTTGGTGCATTTCGCCTGTTTGAAGTCCAATCTCGACCATTCAACTTCTTTGAGATCCTTGACTTAAAACCACTTCAATGGTTCTACCTACCACCATGATATTGATTCTTGACTAAGAGTTAGCCTTTTGTGCATCCAAAAGCTCTTGCTCATAGTCGCATAAGATGAATGCCTATGACCCTCCCCCTTAATAGTATAGCCAAAGGAAAAAAGCAAAGCCCTAATACACACTACAATGAATACCTTAGAGCACCAAGCTTACATTTTCTCTACTGTGTCCTTAGTCTTCACGAATATCCTTTGTGCCATACTCCAATCAACAATCTAAGTCCTTCGGGCCAAGAAACTTGTGGCCATTCAATCTTGTGAATAAAACGCTACAAAACATGTGTTAGTCACAACACTTGTGTTCATCAATCACCTAGAAGGGTCAAGATGCCTAAGGGGGAGGTGAATTGGGACAATCTAAAATTTTCAAGGAAATTAAACATCTCTTAGCCAAAGTCGCCCATTGTGCCTAACAAGTGTTCTATGCCTACCGCACAAGGTTTTGCACCCTTGGTTCCAACCCTACACTAACATGGCAATTCTAGGAATATAAATTGCATGAAAGTAAATACCAAAAGTAAAAAAGAGTAAGAAACACAACAATGTTTTCCCAAGGTATTGGAGAGTTGGCACTCCTAACTAGTCCTCGTTGGAGCACTTGTGCAAGGGTAGAGCTCCTCCTTGTTCTGCGCAAGGACCAAGTGCTCTCTATGGGTTAATCCTTCTTCACTCTAGAACAGTGGATCACCACGACTAGTGTACACTGACTTGGGCCTCTCACAAGATTCTCCGAGAGATCACCAAGCACACCATAACACTACCAAGTTGTCGAGGTGATGCTGATCACTAAGAATAATAAACACAAACTCTCACTTGACCCAACTAAGTGAAAGGATCTGTGGATAACTCGAGGGGGGTAAATAGCCTATTAAAATTCTTTTCAAGAACAAAAACACTAGGCCAAAGTGATTAGTACATTAGAGAGGATCTTAATCGCCACTACAAGCCTAGCCTAATCACTTAAATGCAAGTGAAGGGACCGTGACGCCTAAGAGGGGGGGTGAATTAGGCAACTTAAAAAATCTAACTCTAAACTATAGGCCTCTTTTTCTAACTCTAGCAAAACCTATGCAAAAGATAATCTATCTAGAAGTGCAACTACGGTTTTGCTAGTGTGTTGCTATCTCTACCGCAAAAGATAATAATATGATCAATGTAAATGCAGGAAGCTTAAAGAGCAAGGTAGAGATATGCAAACTCCCTGTCGACGACTCTAGGTATTTTTACCGAGGTATCGAGAAGTGCGCATGCTTCCCCTAGTCCTCGTTGGAGCCCTCTCGCAAGGAATCCCTCACAAGGGCCAAGCTCCTGGTCAGGGTAATTCCGTGGATAGCCTCAGGCCTTCCCCACGCGCAAGTGGGTCTCTGATGTGCCTTCCGGCAAGCCTCTCTCCGGATCCTCCCCGCCGTCTTCACTATCAAGCTTTCGGCCAAACCGCCGCGGGTCTTGTTCCCTTCGATACACGGTGGCGGCCGCACCACAAACGCGGTTGGTGCAATCTCGCAAGACTTCAAGCCCCTCCGATGTACAACTCTTGTGCTCGCAAGCACGGGGTGGCAAGAGGTATGCAAACCTTACTTAAACACTAGGCAAACACCTAGAGCAAGCGCATAAGCGGTGGTCTAATCAACCTAAGCACTTCGCAAAGCACTTATGCTAATCACCTAATAAAACACTAAGCACTATGCAAGTGGAGATCACTAAAATGGTGTATCAACACCCTTGGTATGTTCTCTCAGCTCCACACGTCTCAAATGGCCGGTTGGGGTTGTATTTATAAGCCCCACTTAGAAAGTAGCCGTTGGGGGTGAACTCCCGCGAAACTGCTACTGACCAGACGCTGAATCGTCCTGACCGGACGCGTCCGGTCGTCCCGACCGTTGCAGCCGAACCACCGATCGGACGCTGCCATCGTCCGGTCGCCTACCATCGGACGCGTCCGGTCGTAGTTTCGCGCGCCTAGAACCTCTCTGTACTCGATCGGACGCTGCGTTTCTACGTCCGGTCGGTTGCCGCCAGCGTCCGGTCCTCGCGTTCGGTCGCCTATCTGCCGAGCCACCGGTCCAGCGTCTGGTCGTGCTTCCAGCGTCCGGTCCAGCGTCCGGTCGCCTCTGCGAGCTCGTTTCTTCGCGATCTTACGTACGGCTTGGTTCCTATCTTCATGCTTGGACTTTACTTGATATCTTGGGTCTTTTCTTGTGCTCCTAAGGTCTTTCTTAAGGTGTTGATCATCGGATCATCACGTCGCCTTTGTCCAAGTCATGTCTTGCACCCTGTTGGACTACAAAACAAACACTTGCAAATTCATTAGTCCAATTTGGTTGTGTTGGTCATCAAACACCAAAATCCAAAGTAAATGGGCTTAGGGTCCATTTTCCTTACAGCAAGCATTTCCTACAATTCTAGTAGGCGAGGATTACTTCTACAACTAAGGCACACAAGCTACTAGAGACTAGCATCTACAACTATTACTTTAAGTGACAAATAGGATTGCATGGTAGAGTGCTTATCATAGGTTTAATTCTTGCTCATAAGGATCTATTTCTTAGTGTGATCCTTTGCTAAGGACTTGATTAGGTGTGATCTCCCTAATGACTTCTTAGATCACTTTTGTAGAAGAACTTAGGTGTCAATATGTTGAGTTGTTGCTTTAAATTTTTAGAGCCCAGTTTACCTAACTCTTGGGCCATTTGGTACTTAAATGATGAGTGGGAAGCAATTGGCTGGCCGCATGGTTGATGGAGAGAGGGCTGTTTGACTGCTTGTCCAGCTATGGCGGAGTAGGTGGTGACTAGTGGTGTGGTGGTGTGGAGGTGTGGAGGGAGTTGCCATGAGAGACCTTCTCGGCACTAGTGGTGTTGGTGAGATGTAGACAATAACTGAAGGAGATGTTTGGATGGAAGAGAAAGGTCCTATGGAGAGCATGTTGGCGAGGGGAAGGGAAGAGGTACGGTATGGCTGGATGACTAGACACTGACGACCATGGGAAAACCCTAGACAGTCGCTCCCGCGTCATCTATGGTTCCAAGCGATCGACCATTCTTCTTTTCTGCGCTGTCCAAAATTCAGGTGACGCCAGTTAAGACTTTAAGCAACAATTCATTAATGCAGGTTTCTGCTTTTTCATTTACTCCCCCCCATTCCAAATTATAAGATATTTTAATTTTTCTATATCCGTAGTTTTTCTATGCACTTAGATACACCATGTCTAGATATATAGTAAAATCAATATATCTAGAAAAGCCAAAACGCCAAAACATCTTATAATTTAAAACGAAGGGAGTAAGATATATCGTGTATAGTTGGCGGAGCCACTCTAGGGCGGGGTGGGGTGGCCGCCCCAGCTACCGGCGAGCTCGCCCTATAACCCTGGAACCTCGTTCTTCCCTAACACCGGCAGCGAGAAGCGCGGGAGCGGTAAGCCGGCGAGCCGCGAGCACAAGCAGGCAAGGCAACGCTGCGGCACTGGAACCTGGTGGAAGAATGGGCCTTTTCTTTTGCTTTTTTGAGCCCAACAGAGGTGAGAGGCCCATATTGAAAGCCCACTATCACATACTCCTCCGTTCCCTAGCCCAACCGGTGGATCCCCAAATTTCCAATCATTCGATTCCCTAGGAGGGAATTCCTTGTGATCCATTAAAAAATATCGTAATTACCTGTGAGCTACTGAAAAAGTTCGGCAGACTTCAGCGCCACTGCTCCAAAAATTTTTACCCTCCGTGCCACTACCGCGAGATTGGGCTTCTAACGGTGTCAAACTGCAGGCGTAGAAAGTCGAAAATACCCTTAGGTCTAATATGCCATTAATTTTTTAGTATGTTAACGACTTTAAATGGAAAAACTCAAAACTAGAAAGTTGTAAATCTCGTCGAGATCCTATAATTTTCATATAAAAATTATCTTCATTTAATACTGAAAAAGGTATGACTTTTCTAAGATTTATTAATCACACCTGCAGGATTACACTGTTAGAGTCTAATTTGACGGCAGTGGTATGGAGGAAAAAAAAATAGAGCAGTGGATGCTGAAATCCGCCGAAATAAGGAATTGCAATCTTTTATAACTGGTCACAAGAAATTCCCTCGTATCCTAGTCAAGGAGACGTCCTCGTCGCCGCCCGCCTCCAGCCGGCCACCGCGGCCCTGCGCGCCCGCGCCGTTGCCCGTCGCCGCCGCATCGGCAGTGGCCGGCCCTCGCCCTGGCGCGGCCGCGCCCCTGCCCAGCCGCCCCCATCCGGCCTCCCACCGCTGCACGTGCATGCGCACGCCTCACCGGCCGGCGAGCAGCAAGCAAGCGTGTGTTGGTAATGATATTAGAGTCTTTCACTCGAAATGGTTTAAGTACAGTGATTGTGTTTCTCATCTATTTTTCGCCATAACAGGTGTGAATTGTGATTGCAGAGTTTTTGCCATAATTTATGTGATAATGCGGTGCCTTTTGGTTCATTTTCTTGTTGTAACTTGCCCCAGCTAATTTTTTTTTTCTTTTGGCTCCGTCACTGATTGCGTACATTCGATCAATCGGGTTAAAGATATAGACACCCAGAACAGTTTACCATGGAATGTGTGCAGTATTCAATTATTCATCGTTGTATACTTGTACCTTGTTCCAGCAATACTTCTCACATGGTCACACTGTGGAGCATGGTGCTTTCCGAAAAAGGACAGTTCTTTTTTTATTCTGCTCAATGTATACTCAGTTTTCTCTTTGTTGACCCTATATGAACATGCTGTTCGGAGGGACCATTCCTGCTGCTTTGCTCGCAGGTATCGAATTAGTCGGTCCGTAGATGCGTGGATGTATAAACAATATTTACCGGCAATGTTTGTTGTTTTCATGAATTGAGTATCTGAATAAGAATGATGTGACTTCAGAAATGTTTGGTTGTTTCAGTTTTGTGCAATTTCATCAGGGACCAAAAAAAAAAAGAGATTGTCCACAGTAGGTCGCGTTTGTACGCTTCGTTTCTGCAGATAATGCTCTTTGGACGGCAGCCAAATTGCAAAATTTACACAAGAACAATTTATTTTTAATTTTTCTCGTTAGGGAAGCAATTCCGGCTAGTCGTAGTTGTAGCACTAGACTAGAGAGGCTAACGAATCCATTCTGGGGGACCGCCTCAATCAAAGCTTATTCCAGGAAGGATTCAAGTCCGACGATGGCCTCGCCGCGGCGGGGGGCGGCGATTCCACGAGCGACCTCTAGCCTGCGGGACCTCCTACTCCTAGTCGCGCTGCTGCTCTTGCTCTCAGTCTGCGGCCCCTCCCCCACCCACGGCGGAGACCTCCGGCGGGTGGTGGAGGTACCGGGCGAGCCGCGGTCGGTGGTGTGGGCGGTGCAGCTCTCGGACCTCCACCTCAGCGCTTTCCACCCGGAGCGTGCCGCCGACTTCCGCCGCCACGTGGGCGACGCGCTCGCCATGGTTTACCCCGCGCTCGTCCTCATCACCGGCGATCTCACCGGTAAGCTTCCTGCCTTCTTCGTCTGCCTGTGCTTGGTGGTTTGGTTTGCTTTAAGAGGACTGGGATCTGGTTCTAGTTCGATGTAAGAGATTTAGCTTAGGCTCTAATACAACATTTGCTAGGCTAATTATATATGTTTACTAGTCTTTTACTGTTTTAACTTGTTTATTATGTTCCTCTGGAACTGGAAAGGTCGTGCATTGCATTGCTGCTAAATTCTGATACAGGGAGGTAGAGTTTTGGGTGGTGGATTGTATGGAAGAGTGGAATGGAAAGAAAGGATAATATGTGCATCTTCCCCTAGCATAGTGTCTACCTTTATTCTTATAAATAGGCTGCAATCTAATAACATTTCCATGCTTGCAGTATTAAAAAGCTATGCCATCTTTGACTAACAGAACGGCTCAATGGCAGCGTTATTTGTACTAGAGGATTATTGAGTTCTTTAATATATTTAAAGTATTTGAGCTATATGCTGTAATTTTGCTTTTCAAAGCATTTTAAGGCCAAGTCTGAACGAGTATTCAACAGCTATTGCTTATCATTTTAGTGTGAAAGAACGGGTCCCTGCTAAACATATACATTTGCTTCATCAACTGCTTTAAGAAAGTTTAGAATTATTCTTGAACTAATGCATGAGTTAATAACTTTTGTTGTTTGATACAAGCTTAGCCAACAAATATAACATTCTTATGCATGCTCTAGTGTTGAAATGGTTATGTAACCCAGGATGATTGGTTACAACTTGCTTTGACCAACACTCCAATTGTATGAGTTTCTTTTTATCTTAAAAAATCCATCACACAAGTTGTCACGCCCCGTGGCCGCCGACGATCGCCGGGACGTGAGGAGATCAGACACGGTAGCGTATAGGCAATAACGAGACGAGGAAAGCTTCCTCTGTCTTCGAATTCTGTTTTTCAGATTGGGAATAGTCTCCCCTGCCTCACAGGGTTCGCTTATTACAGACACCGGTGACCACACGGTCCCGCTTGACAGAGTCACTGGCCGACCAGCCCACAAGTCATACAGCGCAATACATTACTTCGAATACTCTACGCTATCATCCCTGGGTTACGTATTACGACTATGGCGCCATCTTCAGGTGGTCAGTGCCGTAGTCCTGACACAAGATAATGGCAAATTATCAGTGGCACGATGCCAAGCATCATTTCTGACAAAGGTTCATATAATTTTAAAAGATTCTATTGCACCTCATTTTAGTGGAATCTGTAGTAATGTTCATTCCCCACATGATTGATATAGGTATTGTTGCACGAAAATTACCCTTTTCCTCTTTTAAGATCAATAGCCATAGTATTTGATATTCACTAATTTGTGCAGTCAATTTTTTAAAAGTTGCCTCAAAATTCAAATATCATGCTTGTTATTTCTTTTATCTGTTTATGTTATCTGATAGCAACTTTGCATTTTGGACGCTCAATTGGAAAGTGAAACAAGAAGAATACTCTGTATCATATACGTTTAGGAAGTAACGGAATATAGGTTTTATTTTCAGTTCTAACAGAGTTACAGAAGCTTAATGAGTTGTTTTATCTTGTATTGTTATGCTCAGATGCAAAAAGTAAAGATTTGTTGTCGTCAAGGCATGAGGAGTTTGAATGGATTCTGTATGGACAAGTTATTGATGATGTTGCTAATAGGAGTGGGCTGAGCAAGGAAATATTTTATGATTTACGAGGTAATCATGATTCATATGGTGTTCCTGAGGTTGGTGGTATGTTTGATTTCTACAAAAAGCACAGCATTAATGCAAGATTAGGACGAACAGGGGCTGTCCAAAGTATAACATTACAGGTTGGTTCCAGTAAGCACAAATCTATTTAATCTTGCCAAGAAACGATACACTTTTTTAACCTGCTATTATGGCTTAGTATATGTTCAGTATGGGATTGTTTTAAGCTTACAGTCTTATCCTAGCTTTAAATTGTGCAGAATAGCGGCATGAAGTATTTATTTGTTGGATTTGACAGTGCAATGGGTGTTGGTCTCCGAAGCCCAACAAACATATTTGGCCAACCTACAGATCTGTTGCTTTCTGATTTAGATGCAGCACTTTCACAGTGGGATAATCAATCTACAAGTTCCCTAGTAACCAAGATCGTCTTTGGGCATTTCCCTATATCCTTTTCTGCATTGACAACTTCTGGAAGAAGTATTAGAGATGTTTTTCTGAAGCATTCACTCTCCGCTTACCTGTGTGGGCATCTTCATACCAACTTTGGAAGAAACTTGAAGCGACATCATACATCTGACCAGCAACGATTTTCTTCTAAACAGTACTTTCAGTTGGATATCCATGAGGGTATGTCAACAACTGTCAGTAATGTCAATTGTTCTGCAAGGACAACAGAGTCTGTAGCAGAATTCTGGGAATGGGAGATGGGTGATTGGAGAAGTGCCAGGAGCATGAGGATTCTTGCTATTGATTCTGGCTATGTCTCATATACAGATATGGATTTCAGATTTGGCTCTAGAGATGTGATTATAGTACCCACCTTTCCGTTGGATTCACGGTTTATGCATAGATCTTCGTATCCTTATGATTTTGCTTGCCAAGCCATGAGCACCACACATGTTGGGACAGTGAGAGCTCTTGTCTTTTCAAGATACAAGATTAAATCTGTAACTGTTAAAATATACGAATCACATTCTGGAAGTTTTCAACTGGTCCTAGAGCAAGAAATGGAAAAAACTAGGGGCAAGGGAGCTAGAGGAGCTATGTATACAGTCCCATGGAACTGGAGGGATTTTTTAGATGAGCTACCAGATCGATACTGGCTCCAGATAGAAGTAGTGGATATGACTGGGGAGATTTACCATAGTGAACCGAGACCATTTTCTGTTAGTGGTCTAACTGCAAAAGTTAGTTGGACGTGGAAAGAATTTAGAGTAATGGGTTGCCAATGGAATCAGCTGTACTACCCAATTATGTGGACTACCCTTGCATTTCTTTTTTCATTGGTTCTGGTTCCTCGCACTTCTCTCACGTTTTATGAGAACCGATTCATGTCAAAATTTATTAGACCAAAGATGACCGGAAGAAGTTTAGGAGGCTTTTCGCCTGTTAATTTTGAGTATTTTGCAGTTGAGCTTTCGAAGATGTATTTTATCTGGTCTGGAATGTTGTTCTATTTGCTATATTTGGTTTGCTTCCCATGGTTTACTGGCTATGCTGTCACGGAGAACTACAATAAGATGTATTTGCATTACAGAGGCTGGAGCACTAGATATCTTGCCAACACCACTGCGTTGCCATATATTGGTTTGCCTGATGTGATGGTTATTGTTCTTCCTCATCTTCTGTTTGTGGTCTTGCCAGCGTTTCTTCTTATAGCAGCTATAGCAGCAGAAAGAGCACTGTATCTAGGTCATCATGTCTCCCAGAGAACAAAGAAGGATGATGATCACTACAAAAAGGCATGGCACATGAAGAATGTTTACATATTTTATTGGTTGAGAAAGATTCTAATACTTCTATGCCTACCAATTGTCTGGAAACATTGGAAGGTATGCTTTCCTTTCAACTTGAACTCATGCTTTGGCAATATTAGATTGGCACCTGTTGAAATGAAACCATATAAACACCTCCCTTTGAACGAGTTTAATCCTTTGTTCCCAAATTTATGAACTCTCTTATGATGATTATAAAATTTCAAGTGTGGTATTTTCTTCCCTCAAATTTCAAGGGTAGTTTACAAACCCTTCTGAATCATTTTTATTTTGAACCTGTGTATGTCTTTTCCATTATGAATATAATGTCCTAATGGCTTAGTTGAAGTTGTAACATGGCATTAGAAGTCCCACTTGGATTTTTCTTCCTTAAGAGACTTAAGTAATCTTTCTCATTAATAAAACTCAGTGGTTATGGAATTTAGCTTCACATGTGAGGTGAATAGGGCCCATATTCATGTGCTGCCATTTTGTTTCTTAGGTATGGCAGAATTAAGGACTGTCTGTTTTGGAGGCTATATTTCGTACATAATAGCTCTTCTGCTCATAGAAAGATTTCCCACTCGAAGGTCGGCTGTTACCTTTTGTTTTTCACTAGTATGGAGTTTTTGTCATCAGCTACTATCCTTAAATCCATGAGTGTGTGACCTTGGGCAGCAGCGAATTTATACGAGCCCATTGAGAAAATTTTAATTTGAAGGAGGTGCCTTCTCATTAGAGTTGCATACAGTGAAGAGTGAAAAAAATGTGGAATCAAATAGCAGCAGGTAATATGCAATTGATCAGCTGTAGATAGTAAAACTGGGATTTATTCAGTTCCTAATGATGTTTTGTTTTTTCCTTGCCTGATTGTGTTACATTGTGACCACTTGAACCATACTTTTGTGCATGCAAATGTGTGAGCTTTCGCGCTAACAATCACTTTTCTGCAGCATTGTAGAGCTATTGTGAGGGCATATGAGGTCAACCCATTCATGGATGCACCCATCTACTGTTTTGGTGTTCCAGCACTTCTATGGTTGGCCATATACAGGAGTTCATCTGTAGGAGTTTACCAAGTTTGAGTTACTTGTACTGTGGACAGTGGCGGAGCTTGCATGAATGTGTAGGGGGGGGGCCAATTCAAAGCTATGCTGCTACAGTAATTACCAATATTAGTACAGACAATTGGAATTCTGTGAAAAATCTTTGTTTTTTCAAGTTCTATCTATATAGACTGCAATGCACAATTGAAATTCTGTCAAAGAAGAATGAACAATGTGTGGATTTACATATTTGTAAGCTGTGATCCATTCATCAGCAACATCAAGCATGGTACGAGAGAGGCATGAATTAATTACATGCATGCAGTGACATGCAAACCTCCGAGTGATATAGCCGGAACAAGAGAGGCCAGGACCCAGTTTGACCCCACATAGCTCCGTCCGTGCTTCTAACCGCGGCCTAACGGGCTATTTGACACGGCTCCGGTAGCAGAAGTGACGAGAAGCTGTAGCAAACACCACAAAAAGCTAAACTATTTTTTTTTTGTACGAAAGAGGAGTGACCAATACCTGAGTAAGGGTACGTACGTACCTCAGCCAGAGGTATAATGACACATTTCAAATCCCCGAAAGGTCACAAGAAACAAGACGCACTAAATGGGCGGACACTAAGCCTTGGGGTGAGGCTCCATGTGCCACGAGTCTCCTAGAGTAACTCGATGGCAAGGACTCAGTTGTGTCCAGGTCACGCAAGCCATCGAGTCGTGAGGCATAACTAGGAAGTTTATTAGTCTATGTTTATTAGAATCCTACGCCTGACTACCCTTAAAGGCTTGTCCATGCTTTGATCCCATCCCACAGCATACATCCTCATTTTTTTTTTACCAGGCAAGGGGGGGCCGGAGCCCTCTATGGCCAATACATGGCTCCGCCGGTGACTGTGGAAGACTTAAAGATCAAGACTGAACATTTTCAGAAACAATTTCTGACAGTGCTGTTGTGCAAGGTTTCAAGGTGGCATTCTGAAGTTGGAAAAGAACATGTCTTCAGATGTAGAAATTAGAATCTCTTCTCTTTTTGATGCAGGAGATATTTTGGTTGTACTCAATTCGTTTGAAAAGGAACCATCCTGTACAATTCGATATGATGCACTCCCTCTCTTTTGTCTTTGAAATGTAAATCGTTTCAGGCTTTCAGCTATCCTCACCTATTCCGAATGAAAGTCATTCTATGATTTGGAGGCATTTATCAATCATTCTTTCCTCCTTGCCCTTATCAAAAGAACTAGTAAATAGACTCCTTTTAATTGCTTCTTCATTCCCTTGACTCTCATTGCTTAATTCCACTCAAGAGTTAATAACCGAAGAGTAAACATGGTCAACTTACACACACTCTTTGTTCTTGTACCAAAGTATAAAATGGGCTAAGTTTTTTTTATCAAGGAGGTATTGATTTTGCATATGGATATTTCTTTGGTGTAGCTTTTGCACACAGAATTGAAAATAGGTATAGGAATGACATTGGGTGCCATGGTTAGCAGGCTCATGTGGGCATTGATAACATTGGAATCAATCGTGGAGGTGTCTGGGAAACAATGTCTGGAGGGAACTAATATCTTGGAGTTGGGAGAAGATAACATAGAATCAAGACATTTCTATGATACTGTAATATCACTAATTTAACCTATGCTCTGATTAGTCGGTGTCACAATGGAACATCCTAAAATTTATGTTGGTGAAAATAAATTCGATTTAGTATGTTCTGGGGATCCTATTTTCCGAGATGAAACTCAAATCCTAGGATTTTCAAAGGGACCAAACAACTTGGATTGCACCATCTCAAAGAAACTGCATCCCCGAGTTGTGTCGCTCCAAACAGCAACATACAAGTAGACATTTCCATAGATCATGAAAATGGTGAAATTAGGCAGGTTTTTTGTTTGGAGAGGCATGCCCATAACAATTTGAGCTCTTCTAGTCTGCATGGTGCAAACAGCCTTAAGTGCCTTGCTCATAACTGTCCCTGAGTGGGTTACATAAACCACGGTGAGAGCTCTTGGACTCATTTATGAAGATCATTGCATCACCCTACAATAATTCACCTTTGTCTTTCTATTTCAATAATCATACCACACAGGCCCCAATTTTCACAGCGGTTTCATGCATGGAGGAAATACGCCAATCAGCTCTGGGTTGCATTGATGACATCCTTGCACTGCATGCACCCTATGAATGAGAAGACACATCAGGTCATCAGGGGAGGTCTGAAGATCAGTTATTGGAATTCTCTGTGCCAGCATATATTATTGAATTGCAACAGCCTAGTATTCAAATTTTGAAAAAGAGTCTGATTGGGAATACCTGATTCATCAGATCAATGGCTACCACCTAGGGTTCTATGCACCATAGGAACAGGAAGCTTCAAGAACTAAAATGTCACCTTCCGCAATGCACGTATATGAGATTTCATTTTGAGCTGGTACGTGCTTCACCTTATTCCGATATTTCTGAAAAACACAGAAAACAAATGCATTGTAATCGTGTGAAAAGAACTTTTAATTTTGACTTTTCTTTTTCTGGTTCATAAAAGTAAGGCTATGGCATATGGGTTCAATGATTATAATCTAAATAGTAATTCCTAGTGTTGCTACATATCCTTTGCAGGAATTTCGACCAGTATCAAAATTAAAAATAAATTATAAAATTGAGATGTTTTGGGTAAGGTGGTGGTTGTGGAAATTTTCAGAATTGTTGTGATTTAGATCCACTAGATCCAAATAAGCCTGAATCAGAAACCCTAAGGGGCCATTCCATATGCTTATGTTATTCTAAAGCATGAAACATCTAGGAGACATATGCTGTTTTTAGGAATGAAACATATACGTTCTTTGGTAATGAAGTGAAGAGAAACAATTTGCAGAAAGCTGAACAAAATAATGATATGTCCATATAGAACATATGGAATATGAAAATTGAAGCATTTGTATCCTTAGCTTATGACAGTCATTTAAGTTTCAAATGATACCTGACACAAAGGCATTTGCAGCAGGTCACAGTACTGTATTTTCAGCTTTGGTTCTGAAGTGAACTTGGGCAACAGCTTCAGTTTGCTGCATCTGGCGATGCTGAAATATTTAAGATTGGGGAAGTGCTCACTCTTGACACCGAGCCATGTCTCCCAAGCTTCCATGTTCCTGAACTTTAGTGACACCAGTGAAGGAAACACATTGCAGATTCTGCTCTTACTGTTAGAAGTGGTATCTCCAACATTGCCAAAGAACTCTGGACCAATTAGCTTCACGCTTGGCAGTGATTGTATCAAAATGTGTTTCAGTGATGGTAGGCAACCAAGGGGCGGTACTTCTTTGCAATTATCACAGTCTTTCAGTTCAATAGAAGCTAACCTGTCCAAGGGCAGCCATCCTAACCATGACGAAGAAAAGGATCCGTTATAACCCTTGATGCTGAGCTCCTCGAGATTTGAATGTGGCTTGAGGCACTTTAAAACCTGATCTCCTGTAGCACTGATTCCTTGGTGCTGACTGTCTGACATGCAGCTCACTGCATTTCCTTGCGGATCACAAAGGGACTGGTTAACATTTGCAAGTTCAGACCATTCAAGTGTAAGCTTTTGAATCCCCAACTTGTTCCAAAGGTTAGCGGTGGAAGCTTGTGCAACATCCAGGTTGTTTAGACCTGTGATGTGAAGATGTCCTTCAAGGTTTACCAATTCGTTCAGGTCTGCTATGCTACATCCAGCAGGCTCATTCCCAATGGCAAAAAAAGGTAGTCTCTGCAGCCTAGTCAACTCTCCAATCCCAGAAGGCATCTTTATGTCTGTATGTGGAATCTCTAGGCACCTTAAATTCAATAGGAGCTTGATGCCTTGAGGCAACTGAGTAAGGGAAGAACAATGGTTAAGCTTAATTGTCTGCAAGTGGAAAAGCGCACAAATTGACTCTGGCAACTTCTGGATTGCGGTGTTGTCCAGACCAAGGAACCTTAGGTGTATCAGACTTGCAATGGATTTCGGTAGCTCCATGATATTGGAGTTGCTCAAATCTAAAGCCCTTAAGCATTCAAAATCTGTGATCAGCTCGGAAGGAATCTTTGTTCTGAAGGCCATCTCCTCGTGGTTTTGTTCTGTTCTTGCAATGAACAGGAAGGTTCGCAGATCACGATGACCACAAAATGAGTTCAAGTTTATTTCTTCGACAGAATGAGACTCCTCGTCGACAAAGGACAAATGCCGAGGGCTTTCATCTATTTTCATTGAATTAGGGAGTTGTATCATCCTACATTCATTGCCTGAAACAAACTGAGCAAGCTCCTGATACAGGTCATGCATAACAAACTTCCCTTCGCTGATAGCATGAGATGGGGAAGGCTGGAAGAAGCACCTTGACACCAAGTCATTGAAGTAGCCATAGGCGATAGCTTCACGGCTGCAGTCTCCTTCAGCATCCACAAAACCCTGCGCAGTCCACAGCTGGACTAGCAGATCTTTGTCGAAGACGAAGCCCTTTGGAAACAATGAACAAAACGCAAAGCTACGCTTCAGCGGCATGGACAGGTGGTCGTAGCTCACCTTCAGCACCGGCAGTACCAGATTCTTCACCTCATTGTCAGCCCACAAGTCGTTATTCAGGACTTCATCCCAGTGCTTCCAGCTGGTTGAAGCACCCAGGGCACTACCAGCTGCCTCTGCCGCCAATGGCAAGCCCTGACATTTCTTCGCGATCTTCTCACCGATTGCTACAAGTTCTTGGTCGACGTTGGCATCGCTATTCGTCAGTGCCCGTCGCTGGCATACACGCCAGCAGTCTTCATCTGACAAGCATTTGAGATGATACACCTTGGTGCTCACCATCCTGGCAACCTTGTTGCTCCTCGTCGTCACGACAACCGCGCTCCCCGGAGCGCAGCGGCTCAGCGGGGCCGTCAGGCTGTTCCAGTGGCTGGGATTGTCATCCCACACGTCGTCGAGAACGATCAAGCACCTCTTCCCGGCAAGGTGCTCGACTATGAGCTCATGAAGCGTGCTCAGCTCGCCGCACTCCGGGCGCGATCTGGTGACCGCCTCGACGATCTTGCGGGTCACGCTGACGACGTCAAACTCCTGGGATACCCAAATCCAGCGTGTCAGTTCGAAGCACGACTTCACGGCCTCCATGCCGCAGACGTGCTGCATCAGAGCCGTCTTGCCGACGCCGGCCATCCCGACGATGGGCACGACAGCGTAGGTCCTCCCGCCGTCCGGCTCCCCGCGTACCAGCGCGGCGACCCTCTCGATGTCGCGCTGCCGCCCGTGGAGGCGCTCGGTACGGGGAAGCGCGCTGCTTGGCACGAGCGGGCTCGCCGCGGGCCGGGGCGCGCCGTCGCCGGGCCGCAGCCGGAGCTTCTTCCTGTCCGACGCGATCTCCTCGTACCTCGCCCAGATGCCGTCAATCTTGCGGCGGAGCCGCCTCGCGGGCGCGGGCGCGAACAGCAGCGCCACCTCCCGGCGCCGCTTCCCCGTGGTGGCGGCGTAGAGCAAGTCTTGCTTGAGCTCCTCCAGCTGCGCCGAGCGGCGGGACTCGTACTCCAGCTCCTCGACCACGTCCTCGGCGCGGTGCTCCAGGTCGCCGAGCTCGGCCAACCACAGCTGGACGGAGCGATCGGTGATGGATAGGCTCTCGGCGTCGCGGAGCGTGGCGCAGATCCGCCGCAGTTTGGACTTGAGCGCCGTCAGCTCGTCGTCGTCGACGGTGGCCGGCTGGGACGCGCGCCCAAATGGCTCCAGCAGCGGCGACGCTAGCTTCTTGGATTTGATAGCAAAGTGAAGCAGCGCATCTCGCAGCGCGTGCGTGACAGGTTTCTTTGCTTTGTCAGCCATTGCTGGACCTGCAGATGCTGCAGAACGCAATGCTCGATGTGGATAATGAATTGGTGGATTGAGCAAAGCGAGCGTGACAAGAGGAAGGGATGGAATGTTATATTGTTATTGCCTTCTTGCAACGTTGACGACGACTTGGCTTGAGTACTGTTTTAGGGTTAGTTGGAATATTGGATACATGTCATCATCAACCTAAGGGCCTCCACCAGCTAAACTTTAGTCGCTCTTGCTACTAAGGTGGTATTTAAATCTAGAGACTAAATGTTTAGAGATATCATATCAGGATGTCATATGGGAATGTTTGGATAGTAATAATAAAACAAATTACATAAGTCCTCAGTAACCTGCGAGACGAATTTATTAAGCCTAATTAATTCATCATTAGCATATGTTTAGTGTAGCACCACATTGTCAAATCATTAACTAATTAGGCTTAAAAAATTCATCTCGTAAATTAGTCGTAATCTATGTAGTTAGTTATTTTTTTTCTATATTTAATACTCCATACATGTGTCTAAATATCCGATGTGATAGGAAGTAAATCTTAGGGAGAGGAACTAAACAATGCCTAAAGTGCCAAACAAACTAACTAAAAAGGGACTAAAGTAGTTTAGTCACATTAGTCACCCAAGAGTAGCTACAAGTGGGCTAAAGTGCCCAGTGGACCAGGACTGCCCCTTATTATTGTTAGTACCCATCCTGATTTGGACATTCATTAGGAATAGTTTAGTCTTTGTTGAACTGCTTTAATGGCTTTTAGTCAATAGAATCAAACAGGGTTAACTAAATTTTAGTTATGGAAAACCAATCATAGTCCTAAATCTTACTATGCTCTGGACCGTCTGCAGTCCACCATGTTCTCTTATGCCCAAAATGGTGTCACTGCTCTGGTATTTCTCCACGTCATTGACGTGTGAGCTCCACAAGTCATCCTTTCTCTTTCCTATGGATGGCAGCGGGTAATGCGTGGGTCAAGCATTTACCTGCCCATGATCATGTTCATGGATAAGAATTCATACCCACGCTTGTATGCCTGGTACTCATCGGGTATCGGGTACTCGTCAGATATTTTTATGAGATCAAAAAATAAAATCACTGTGATATCAAACCTTTACCTAATATTAAAGAGATAAAATTTGTTTCTCTAATTTTTTTTTCTGCATCCCATATTTTCTGTAAAATTACTGCGTTTTTTTATTTCTGGTTGCTCTGTGCCTTTTGTGTCCCGCGTTTTCGCTGCTTGGACTCTGGCTCGGACTCTGCTTGGAGCTCGGCCTTTTAGTCCGTTTTTTTTCTTCTTTCCGTTGTTTTTTAGTTCGGTGTTTTTTTTTTCTTTTCGTTGTTTATCTGTTCAGACTCTGCTCAGTTTTCTATCTGGTGTTTTTTCCTTCTGTTTCACCGCCTTGAACTCAACTCTGGTATTTTATTTCTGGTATAAACAACAAATAACAAATACGGAGTACAATATTACGTTCTTTTGAACCATTGATCCTTCTTTTAAAAAATAAATATTAGTTTTGATTAGAAACAAAACTCACTCTTATTAAAATATAGAGCAACCAGTTATTCAACTAATCAAATTGCGAATTGAAAACTTCAGTACTTTGTTGTTTAATCCAGTCTGAATAAATGTTGCAAAGCATTACTAGGACTGCGATGTGGAAAATTAAGAGATGTCTTCCATCATCGTCATCGACGGGTAGACCGATTGAGAGATGTCTTCGGTCATCAACATCGGCAATTAACTCCTTGTTGACTTTAGCCAGAGATTGGAATTATATATATTTATGGGTCCTAGAAAAAGTCACAAAACTTATATTTAACTGTGGTAACACATGGATAGTATGGAAATTAAATTTATGATATCTTTACATCTAAATATTTTTGTGCTTTGCAAGGGCTGCCATGTAGAAAATCTAGAGATATCTCCTGTCACAATCATCGGTGGATAGATCAATTCTTAATAAGTTGGCAACTAACTCCTTGCTGAATTTAATCAGAGATTAGAATTACATATATTTAAAGGTCCTCAAAAAAGTCATAAAACTCGATATTTTAGTTGAGGCAACACATGGATAGTATGAAAATTAAAGTCATGATATACTTGCGTTTAAATACTTCAGTGCTTTGCAACGGGAGAAAAACATCTATTAAGGTTGTAATTTAATTCAATACAAGTTTAATGGGATATTATTATATTATTACCACCATCAACTTATATTATGGATGTCATGATCATTATAAAATAAATTTATATTTGACATTTTATAAAATGGATAAAAGATAAATAGATATGTACCATTCCCTTGTCGTTTATCAGGAAATTTGATAGTTTTTTGTTGCAACATGGACATGTTTTGCAAGTATAATATTAACAAGCAAAGGGATTCTTTTGTCCCATTTTTTACTTTTCATATGAATTTATGTACAAAAAAGAGTAACCAAACAAGGTGCCCACATTGGGCACCCGAAGGTTAACCCACCCACGCGACGTGGCAGAGTACACAATTACCATGGGTCATCTTGCCGAGCATGGTTGCATAGCAACTAGTAGCTCCGACTCCCCATGGTTGACCCTAGACGACTAACAATGCCAGACAAACGGGCCCGAAGCAACAGGCCGCGACAGGTCATCGTTACCAAGCTCAAGCACGAAGAGCAGCTCCAACTTCTTGTCAAGAACCCATGCCCCGCCCCGGTGTTTGCTAGACCTCCCAAGTGAAAATCCAGTCACCGAAGAAGGGGATTCTCCCCGTGTCATCGTTGCCGAGCCACATCCCCTGACACAATAGCTCTGATTTGACATAGCAAGTCCCACCTCCTCATGTCGACCGAGTGCCGGGAAGCGAAGATTGTCCACCGATCGTGACATCATGGCCCAGACGAATTCCTATAGTGACCTTCAGGAAGGGAACGATGCCAATCTTGCCAGCGTCACTTGTCCAAGATATGGACTGGGTTTACACACATGGAAGACATGATGGGGGAATATGATGCTCTCAACAGGGAAAGCGGTGCCCATGGGCGTCACCATCATTAAGGCTTTCAGCCCAAGGTGCCCCGAGCACAATCGTTGGGCTAAGATACCAGAGTCCTAGCTCGCTGCCACTGCCGTCGTCACTGCCATGACATCTAACAAAATGCCCCTCTAGAGGGGCATCGACGCATCGGCTGCACACAGCTGCATCGCCTGCCACCCCTTTCGATTGGGCCACGCATAGAACTAAGCTTACCCTGCCACGCATGCAACACTATCGCACTGTTGAGGCCACCGCTGGCCGCCATCACTGGCTCCAACACCCACTATAGACACTACCGACCTTCGCTGTCCATCGCTAAGAGCGAGTGCCCCACCACCGTGGGTGCCGCTCCTAGGCCAGAGAGCATCGGATCCTGATCGCTAGGGCCAATGATCCACTGCCCCAAACCGGCGTAGTGGTCGCCACTATGATCGTCCTTTCCCACACTAGGGGCGTCGTCGCTGCTACCACACCATGGAGGAAGGGGACAATGGGGGAAAAAGATCATTGTTGCCTCCACCTTGAGCCGGATGGGCTTCGGCCGGCACCGCCGCAGCCGCAACTAGGCACACCTGCTAAGCCCCATGCGGCTAGCACAAGGCCACAACCTGATTTGCCGCCCCCCATGCCACTACATGTTACCAAATGCCAAAGGCAGCCCCACTGCCACCATCTCGCCTGGTTGTGCGGCCCTACTGGTGGCCTACTCTAGTGGTGGCATGACAGGGGAGCGGAGGAAGGGGCGAGCAACAGCTAGGGTTTGGTTGGCAGCCGCCCGAGTCCCCAGTGTGGGAGTGACTCGTGGGCACTACTCCCATGACTCACCAAGTCACAATTTCTTACTTTTCATACTAGTCTCACACCCTTCTTATCTCATATGTGACCTACATACATGACGCATGCTCATACGAGTAAGAACAGCTTGTGTTTGACGAAAATATAGAGTCTAATTCCAAGATGTATTGAGTTCAATTGCAACACATGAGCATGTTTGCTAGTAATAAATTAATAGTTAAACAACACATAAATCCATCAATCTCACTTACATAGAATTCACTAGGACAATATACATTAGCTCACATGTGGCAATACGTTATAGATTCATAATTCAGTGCCATACTCATACAAATAATACAACACAAGAACTAAAGTAACAACTAACAACTTACACAATCACTTATTCAACTATCCATGAAAAATATCATCCTCATAATTTGGTGTTCATGCTTCATGCTAAGGGATCAGTGATGGTGGATTGAATATATCATAATAACAATAGAAAAGAATTAGTTACACCAAATTAAATGGACTAGTTGATATGCTATACAATAGATATGCATATTGTAAGTGCAATCAAGCCCTAATTGTGGGTTTTAGGTGATAATAACCACACAATTAAAATACTAATGAGATTTATCGAGATGACAAGCATGTTAAAAGAAAAGGAGGATAAAACATGCAATGGTGGAGCCCCCAGTTATAAAAGGATGCAGCAACTGACTCAAAGGAGTTTAATATATTTTCTATTTGAAATTTGAGTATAGAAAAGTAGTACTAGAAAGGGGATACAATGCACAAGCTTCAATGTGCAACTAAGTGCTCAAACACCCACCATACACTACTACAGAAAAAAATAACCTAGGCATTTCATTTTGGGTCTCGACGGTGGGCGGGCTAACTACCCACCTCCATTATTCAGTGGCCAGCAGCCAGCGTTTAAACTACCTCGGTTAATCATTAATGGAGACAGCCAACCTAACGTAGCCGCCTCAGTTAATGTCGATTAACCGAGGAGGTTGTCCTAACGTATCTGCCTTCATTAATATATTAACTGAGGCAGTTGTCTCAAAATAACCACCTCGGTTAATCAAACTTAACCAAGGCGGGCATTTTAAGGCAACCGCCTTTGTAAATCCATTAACGGAGGTGGGCACACTACAAGGCCTGCTTCTGAAAATATTGGCCCAGCAGGCAGCCCATCTCAGTCTGAAATCACGCTCATTGTATATATATGGGAGTTAGGGTTTCATTCTCCCTTATCCACTCTCTCTCTCTCAGTCCTCTCCCTCCCTTCCCAGACGATGCCCAGCACACCTAACCCCGCTATTCCTCCCTCCCCAGCGCACTCACTCTCCCTCCCTCAGATGGACGGCGTGGACCGTTGTCCCTCCCTCTCTTGGCACACCCGCTCTCCCACCCTCAAATCAACGGCGCGGCCTGCTCTCCCTCCCTTAGATTGATAGCGCACCCGTTCTCCCTCGCTCTCCTAGCGTGATAGCAGTGGAGGCCTTATGCGTGGGTGTGGCGGCGGCGGAGGCCTTGTGCGTGGGCTTGGCGGTAGCGGCAGTGGTGTCCTCGCACATGGCGATGGAGGCCTCACGTGTGGGCATGGTGGCGACAGAGGGCTCACGCGTGGGCTCAGCCACAGTAGCTTCCTCACGCATGGGCTCGGCAGCGGCAGAGTCCTTGCGCATGGGCTTGGCAGCGGCGGTGTCCTTGCACATGGGCTCAGTGGTGGTGGCCTCTCCATCGAACTCCTCCTTCGTGTGGCGGTGGCAGCAGTGAGATCGAGGTCCTCCAGCATGGATCGAGGTCCTCCCAGTGCGAATCGACCTCCCCTGGCACGGATCTAGGAGCTATAACTCACCGAGCGGTGGATTTGGTGGAGGGCGGCAGATCTACGAGTGGTGACTCCCCAATCGACGGATCTGGTGGAGGACGCTGGCACTGCAGTTCATGATGGTGGAAACAGGCTCACCGGTGGGCTCGGAAATGGGCTCGCCAGCGAGCTCTGGGCTTTTTGTTTTTTTTAATCCATTAACCGAGGTGGGCATTTGTAAGGCGCCTGCCTCGGTTAAACATTTAATCGAGGCAGGCAAGGCAACTGCCTTTGTAGTTCATGGATTAATCATGACCTTTGGACGGAGGCGGTTGCCTTTGCCTGCCTTCGAAAATGAAAAACGCCCGCCTCCGTTAAGTTTATTGTAGTAGTGAAAATATCCTCAAAACCATAGCCATGTTACCAAGCTTTTCACTCCTTATTTGTTGGCTGCCAGGCTAGAGTGGCACTAGCATAGAGCGTCACTGTCACACAGGGAGTGGCACTATCATGACTTGTTGTTCTAACCGTTGGAGTGAAGGAGTATTTCCTTACCCCCCCCTTCTCTCCCAACGGTCATCTTGACCATTCTCACTTCCAGTCCTTAGACATAAACTCTCTTCCTCTCTCTCACTCCATTGGAAGCACCTCTCAAGATTCTCCTAATGTTTCCCTTCTGATTCCAAGAGAGATTGAGCCTCCAAACTAAGAAAGAAAGTTCTCCAACCTATTCCTAAACTCTTAGAGCACTTGATTCATGTTCAAGCCAGAGATTGTGTTTGTTACTCTTGGAGCTTTGTTCCTCACCAGCTAGGCAGTCATCAGGAAAATTTGTAATCACCCTCTTCATCTAGTAAGAACCCCTCATCTCAAGCGACTTAGTGCTCTTGACTTGAGAACGAGGATAGGGTTCCCGAAGCCCAAGCCTTTATGGTTTCCTCAACAATATGGAGGTAGGCAAGCTAAACCACAGGATAAACACTTGCCTCTCTTTTGTTCTTGCCATTTTCTTTGTATTAATTGTTTGTGTGGTGATTCTAGGGTCTGGTCCCGGTGATCTACGTGTTTGTGCATTTCTGACAACATCAAGCTAGTGGTTTAGGCTATACTCTACCCTAGGAAGGTCAGTAATTTGCTTGATCTATTTTCCCTTAGGTAGATTTTGAATTGTGAGCTCGAGCTTGTTAGGTGGAGTGGTAGTGCCGCTCGTAGAGAAGCTGTGCCGGGGTGTGGCAGTGCTGCCTTTGGAGCAGCTATGTTGTGCAGGGTTTTAACCATGCAATTGAGTTTTGTTTTGACATGCCTATTTAGCCCCTCTAGGCTTAGGAGATCCTTACACATATAATGTATGTATCTTGAAATTGTGGGTACCCATTGGGTAGCCACGAGTAAAGCTTCATACCCCCATCCTTCTCGCACCTTTGTGGTACCCGACCCTCATATACTCGCGGGTGAGTTTTTCTACCTGTGCCCACACCCATTAGGTAGGAAACCCACAAGTACCTACACTCATGGGCAAGATTGCCATCCCTACTCTTTCCTTCCTTCCTTCCCTATCCTTCTTCTTTTCTTTCCCCAACAACATATTGTTGTGGGGGTAAAACCCCGGATACCCACTAGGGCTGTACATGGGCCAAGCCGCCAGGGGAGGCCTAGCCCACAAGATCATCCTGCGTAGGGCACGCATAGGTCGACATGCGCCGCAAGCCTATGTGAAGCATCCTTGATGACGAAGGAAGATCTGATCAGATATGCTAGACATCGTATTCCTTGTAAACACATATCATGTAACCGATCAGGATAGATACAACTGACCTATAACCCTACCCCTGAGCTATATAAGGCAGGTAGGGACCCCCTCATTTTCATCTCTCATCTCATAATACAATCGACCAAAGACACAGGACGTAGGGTATTACATCAAATTGATGGCCTAAACCTCCCTAAATCATTGTCTTTGCGTTCTGTGTCAACATCTAGTTCTCATCACGCGCACCTCCACTAATTCATCTACTACCATGGGCATACCCCTCGATGGACTGCCAACTAGATTTCATCGACAGTGGCGTGCTAGGTAGGGAGTGTGCACATTGATTTCATGGCGAGCCAGATGGTCCAGCTTTTCGAGCTCCATGGTCCTTCCTAAGCCAGGCCAGTCATTCACGATTGGATCTATGACCTAGGTCATCAGCGCCAACGGTGTCAAAGAGATCATGGAGGCAGTGCAGAATCATCCTACGCCGATCGTGCCAACCGCTACAACATCTCTATTGGCATTTCTTAATGCAATCACCAAGTATGGAGGTTTCAAATCCATTCCCGATAATGACGCTACAAATGCATGTTGGTATTTCTTAGCACCATCACTAAGATTGAGTAAACCTTAGCGACGCCACCAAGAAACACCAACTACAATAGTTCATAATGATTACAGAAAATATCCACAAGCGCATAGATCTATCGTTGTAGCATTTCACCCGGAAGTATTCAGGGTATCATTATTTATATTTTTCCAAAGGACAGTAGCATGAGCATGAACAAGATTACATACTTGCATTAGTAAACCAATAGTTCATGGCAGGGATAAAAATGTTATTTCAAGGATAGTGGACACACATCTGGGCCAACCTCAAGGATAAAAGGAAAACAAAGAATAAAAGAATGGTCCTAAGTGGAGCTGGCATGGTCAAATATAGATGTGCAAAGAATAGTTAATGATCATACAAAATACATGATTAGAGTTAGAACTAAGTTTAAGATAGGCTGGGAGGCCACTGAGTACTAGTCTGCCGGCAACCTCATGTGACAATTTAGACTCCTACACCCTACCCAAGCGTGGGGGATTACAAGGGACGGACAGGGCTATCACCGTCCTGCCGCCTACCCCTCAACTAGAGAGTAGGAAATGTATTCACCTGCTCCCATGTACCCAGGCACCATGCCCGATTACATAGAAACTACCCGCATACCCTCGGGACTCCGACCCTACGGATCGACAAGCGTAGGACATGGGCACACCCGAAGGCACGATGAACCACCACCTCAACCTAGCTCTACTTCTACTCATATAAGTCATATGAATGGTTAAGCATAAAGTTGAACATGTTAAGATCATAACATACAAACTATATGCTAGTTCATATGTCAAGATTATAACATGAAAACTATAGTCTAGTTCATATGCACTACTATATTTATGATATGAGAGCATGACTTTAGAAGAAATTCTTTTTGTATTCATACCTAGCTTTCTCTCTTTTCTCCCAAGGAGCGAAGCCCTCCTTGATAGCTCTTGCTAGCTCCAAATGTAACTAAAAACTAATACAGTACAAGTAGAGAAGTGGAGGTGTAGTGGCTCAAATCTTGTGTGTTTTGAAAGAGAGTTCCACCCCTCTTCTTATAGTGACATGGAGGTTAGATTGGCATAGGTATATTAGGAAACTAATGTGGACCACCTCTGCATGCCGCCATGCAACTGCCAAAGCAAACTGGGCCCAAGCAGAGCTAGGGGTGGTGTGGGCGCACCTAGGTGCAGCCGCACCCTGGGTTGCTTCGCTCGCCACCGCCTTGCTCTGGTGGGCTTCTGGCTAGGCCTAGGTTGCTTCCATGTCAGTGCCCGGCCCAAGTTTAGCTTGTGGGTGGGCTTTTTCTTGGCTCCTTTGTGCTTTTTTTGCTTTACGCTTTCCTGTGTTGTGCCTTTTGATCATTTCCCATGTATTTGGCGTAGATGTCCTACAAAACACTAAGTATCCAATACATGTGGAAATATGTTAATAGTAAAAGCATATATGTTGAAAGTTTGTTTATTTCTCCTATTTTGGATATTAATTGGTGGTTGGAATTGATCGTTAGTGACCGCCAACAATCTCTGATCCCGGTGCCCCGCCGCTAGGGTTAGATCTGGAGATCCATCGACAATGATGATTTGATCGCATATATCGATCGGGTCACCAACGGCTTAGCCGAATGCTTGTCTCTCACAGAGTCAATCTTAGATCAGGTCTACTGTGAGCGATGGAGTCTCTGTGCCCCAAGATCGATGAGCCACTAGACTGAACGATCTGCTTGACCATGTTGTCCGGGGTGGCAAGATTCAGATCTGGTGATCACAGCTACTCCAGAAGGGCGTTCAATGCGATGCTGACCACTCCCAGCTATAGGCCTGCACTTGGCCAACTATGAAACCCCAATGGAGAACATGTTGAGGCCTTATCCTTTTGGGCTAGTGGGTGAGGGATTTGCGTATCAAGATGCCATCCACCACCTATTTATTGACCACAGCGACCACATCGATGACCTCTACAAGATTGATCTGCCTAAGGCCAATCAGCCAGTGCTCGTGGTGAACATGCTAGCTATCTGCCAGATTCTGGACAATTCACTACACAACATCTTAGAAGAGAGCCCTGATGCATACACCGAGGGCTCCACCGAGACCGTCTCCATCTCCCCCCTTTTCCACCAAGATTTAGGGGCAAGATCTTTCATATCAGCCATGACAGCGTCACCAAGGATGACAAAACCATCGACAAGTGCAATGCTCGCCTGGCGAAGAACGTTGATCACCAACGTCACCGAGACAAAGAAGCTGCTCGCGAGACTGGTGGGAATCTGAACGGCCCACCCCACATGTGCCGCCACCTCTACGAAGAGTTCAACATGGTAGGCGACCAACCGGTGCAGTAGACGCCAAGCACTAACCTTGCCGTTGTCTTCAATGAACTGGCTAGACTCCCATGGACTCTAGAGGTCAAAAAGATCACCGCGCACGTCAAGGTGGCCCAAGTCCAACTCAATGAGTTACGACAACTTGCCCTATCCTACTCAACCGCATTGGCTCATAGCCGTCACTCCTATAGCTCCCACCACAATAGGGGGAGCCAACACCAGGTCCCTGTCTCTATAGAGGGTCCCAAGGCAACTACGAAGGACACCTAGATTAAGATGAGCGCCCTCCTTGTCCACCAGGTGGTCGAGGTGGCCACCGTAACGTCAACTATGAGGTCAATCAACCCCTGTCATTTGACATCCACAAGCACATCAACCTCAACATCGATGTTCGTGACTACATCAAGAACAGCAGATCCACACACCATGACATGGAGATCTAGCATCAACAGCAGTACGACAGTCGAGGACGGGGCTCTCGACGCCCCTTGAGCACCACCCATCGCCAACACCACCAGGCTACGTCCTTTTTATGGCAAGATTGCGAGCCGTCCGGTGGCCCGTGAGGTTCAGATCTTTGGGGTGGACACGTACGATGGTAAGGCCAACCCCAAACAGTGGTTGACGCTGTACAAGATTACCGTATGTGCCGGTGGTGGAAGCGAAGATGTGATGGCAAACTACTTGCCCATTGTGCTCAACTAATCTTCAAACAACTAGCTCCTTAGCCTTAGGTCGGACTCCATCGGATCTTGGGAGGACCTCAAGAGGGCTTTTGTTGCAAACTACATGGCCACGTGTGAGTAGTTAGGCACCAAGTATGATCTAGAGAAGCTTCATCAAACCTCCGTGGAGCCCCTACGTAGCTTCATCAAGCGCTTCTCGGAGACAAGGAACTCCATCCCCAACATCAGCCATAGAGAGGCCATCGCCATGTTCACCAAAGGGCTCCTCTATCATGAGTAGCTCCATGGTAAGTTATACCACAAGACGCCAACTACCATCAGTGAGCTACTACAAATAGCGAACGCCTACGCCGACGCCAAAGAAGCTGATCGGGCTACTCGCCCCGAGCGGTGGTGGCACCACAGTGACGACCATCATGAGGAGAGGTGCTATGATGATCACCACTACGATGACCATGACCACCACCATGATGACCGTGACCATCGCCATGATGATCGCGACCACCAGCGTGATGATAGGCCAGAAGTCTCGAGAAGCAAACAAAACCGTGCCATGGGCCAGATAGCTCAGTCAACACCATCAACACTCGTGCTAAGCACAACTATGACGCCAACTATGCCAAGCTCATGGATGGTCCATGTCCCATTCACAAAGGTGCCAAGCACACTATGGTGAGTGCAAGGGCCTAAACAAAGCTTTTCGTGAAAAAGACAAGAAGAAGCCATCCTAGGAGGAGGGTCGTGGCAACGACACTCATCCTATCTACCAGGACCCAACAAAGACCATCACCTCCATCTTTGGTGGGAGAGCTGCCTCCAAGAATAGGCGGGAGCAAAAGCTCACCGCCCAGTAGATCATGTCAGAGACCACCTATGATGACACCGTCGCATATCCCAAGTACCTAGACTGGTCAGAGTATCCGATCACCTTCTCTAGGGCCAACCAGTGGGCTGATATCCCATACCTAGGGCGATTCCCGCTCGTCCTGGACCCCATCATCAAGAGCGTGCATTTCCATAAGGCCCTCATCGATGGTGGTAGCGCCATGAACATCATGTTCATCAGGTCCCTAGCTGATCTTGTGCACACCAAGGAAGACCTCACCCCCATGGACTCTCTATTCTGGGGTATCATTCTCGGGGAAGGCATCCCAACCCTTGGGGTAGATCACACTGCCAGTATAGTTTGGCACCACCGAGCACTTTCGCATTGACTATGTCAACTTCCTGGTTGCTAACTTCAACACGGTGTACCACGACATCCTTAGCCGACCAGCCATCACCAAGTTCATGGTTGTGCCGTATTACATGTACCTAGTCTTGAAGATGCCGATGGAGTAGGGGATCCTCAGCCTGCGCGCCAACCTCAGCATCGCCTACGCCAGCTAGAAGGAAGCTTCACGCTCACCGAGGCTACCGACATCTCCATCCGCATGTAGGATTTCCTCGCCACCTCATAGTAGATTCCATCAGAGGAGTACCAGATCCCCACCATGGAGGCCCCTGAGCGGCGACAAAGTCCAAGGAGGTGAAGGAAGTTGTCCTTGTCCCCAGTGACCGGAGCAAGACTGCTCGGATCGGGGCCGACCTTGATCCCAAATAGAAAGACATGATCGTCAGCTTCCTAAGGGAGCACATCAATATGTTCGCATGGAAACCTACAGACATGCCCAGCGTACCTCAGGAGCTGATCGAGCACTCCTTAAACATCTCGGTGACCGCCAAGCTAATCAAGCAGAAGCTTCGACGATTCATGCAGGATAAAAAGGAGACTATTAGGGTAGAAATAACATAGCTTTATGTGCTGGTTTTATTAAAGAGGTGTATCATCCAGAGTGGCTTGCCAACCCTGTTCTTGTAAGAAAGAAGAATAAAGAATGGAGAATGTGCATTGATTACACCGATCTCAATAAACACTACCCTAAAGACCCCTTCGGCTTACCTTGCATAGACAAGGTTGTAGATTCTATAGCCGGTTGCGAGCTCCTGTGCTTTTTAGATTGCTACTCTGGTTATCACTAGATCGCCCTGAAGGAAGAAGATCAGATCAAGACATCGTTCATCATGCCCTTCGGTGCCTACTGCTACACCACCATGTCCTTTAGGCTCAAGAATGCGGGTGTTACTTATCAAAGAGCTATCTAGCGTTACCTCAAGGACCAGATCAGAAAAAACATTGAGGCTTACATTGATGATGTAGTGGTTGTTGGTATAAGTTAATGCACACAGAATAATCCACAAGCGTAAGGATATTATACCGATGTGGCACTTCACTGAGAGTACCCAGTTTTATATCAAACTCGAGGAAACGTGTGTGAGAATAACCAAATCTAACTTATCCCTACTTCACAATCAAGGCTAGATAATAGGAGCATAGAGGAGACTGCTAAGGTCTTCAAGTTCTAACTTTGGTAAGCTTTATCTTCTATTGTTCAATTCTGGGGATATTACTAGAGAAAACATAGGCAAAATATGTTTCCTATAGCAAGAATGTCCTACTAGGCCTACTAATGGGAGGTGGGCTATAAAGGATTCAACGAGGCTATAAGAGTCACCCTTGCGAGCTACCACTGATCCAAAAAATAGGGTACATCCACAAGTAACCAAGTCTAGGCACCACACTTACACTATGAATACTACTTTAACCTAGGAGCTACAAGGATTAATGTACTCAAAAGAGAGTCACCAACCTGAAGAACAATATAAACAAGATGCTTACTTGAATTAGAAGTCAATTACCAGAGAAATCTCAGAAGCATGCTCAAGAATAACTTGATTCTACTAGGGTACAAGCTATAGAGAGAGCACCGACAGGCTAGGACTCCTCCAAACTCTTCCCTCTCACTCTATCTCACTATCTCTAATACAAGACTAGATCCTATTGAGGACTAATCTTCTCTTGATTGCTAGCTGTGATCCTGGTGGAGATATAGATTAGGGTTTCTAGCCCTTAGGCTCTTAGGATCAAATGCATGGATCTACCCTGGGGGTGCAAGCTGAATATATAGGCCAGAGCATCAATCCTAAGCCCTCAGATCAACCTGACTTGAATAAACGGTGGAGATGTAATCCTTAAGGCGGTGGAGAATCGACATAGCAATGGAAAGCTGACATGGGGGGCCCATAGGCCGGC
Source organism: Miscanthus floridulus (assembly GCF_019320115.1). Lineage (NCBI taxonomy): Eukaryota > Viridiplantae > Streptophyta > Magnoliopsida > Poales > Poaceae > Miscanthus > Miscanthus floridulus. The sequence goes on along the minus strand of NC_089583.1, from coordinate 31,930,787 downwards.
CAGCCCCACATGGTAGTGGCTCAGGGTCTACTTTAGTGGAGATCCTCCTAGAGTCGTCTAGAGTCTTCCCACGTTGATTACATAGCAAAATTTCGTGATTTCTTTTGACGAATAGGTCCTCCTTGGCGGTTTTCTAATTAAATCCTGCTAAAAACATAGATTCACCAAAATTCATGGAATTTGTCAGTTTAAACCCCTAAGTCTACATTGGTGATCCATTTTAGCCATTTATTCAAGTTATATTGATGGTTTATGATGATTACATTAGTCATGTTGTAGGCTCTTGCGATAGACGTGTTCTTCGTCGATCCTTTGCTCTAGGGTATAGATAACATCAGAGAGGTCTTCAGTCTTCTTCTCTAGGATAGCAATAGTCATCCTTGGATGCTTCTCAGCCTTTGGGATAGGTGGTGATGGTGCCTTCCTCTTCTTCTCCTTTGGAGGAACAACCTTGATCTGATCCGGCATAGCGTGAACTCCATCAATGATGGTACCAGGGGTGAGTGACTTGTATTTTGCACATGTAATGTCTCCAAATTTATTGGTCTTCACTCTGGTCAACACCATGTGTCCCTTCGAATGAAGGAGGTTGATCTCCTTCATCACCTTGATCAACTTTTGGACGTCTAGATGAGGCTCTTTGTTGGCATGGCTTGCCTTAAAGAAGTGGACGTGGCAGTGGTGGAGCGATCACCAGACGACGGATAGCTTGGGCAAAGTAAGATTGACTTGAGCAAATGGGGGTAACTTCTGGAGGAACCACAGTCAACGCAAGCGCAATAGGCTTCTTGCTAAGATCAAAACCATAGGGGATGATCTATTTGTTGGCCATGAGAACTAGAGAGGAGAGCTTTGCTGCTGTTGGAGAGAGAATGCTTTGATGGGATCGCTATAGACAGAGGGGGAACAACTTGTAGCAGGGGTCAAGATCTATCCGTATGAGGTCTTGTAACGAGGAATGTAACACCCTAAAATGATTTATTTATGAATTTTGTGAGCATTTAAACTTAGAAAAATAATAACTTTTTGTTAAAATTAAAATCAACTATAAGGTCTAGCTACATGTTTGTGCATACATGTTGCTGCATATTATTTTGTATTGTGTGGTTTGAAACCAAACTCCAAAATGATTCCAATGGATTTGAAATGGATTTGAAAAACATTTGAAATAAAAAAGAAAAAGGAACTCTTTTCCTCCCCTCTCCCTCCCTAGCTTTCTGGACCGCTCAGCCTTTTCCCTCCCACGCGGCCCAGCTCCACTCTCTAGTTCCGCAGGCCCAGCTTCCCTTCTCCTGTGGGCTGCACTAGTGGGCCAGCCCAGCAAGCCACGTGGATGTCGTCATCTCCTTTGCTCTATCACTGATAGCCTGGGCCTGCATGTCGGTGTCATCTTCCACCTCTAGCTCGTGACCGATAGGGACTCTGCTACCAGCTCAGAGTTCGCCGTTGCTCTGATTTCGTGATGTATTGGTATGACCCGCATGCCTCTCCGCCTCTTAAATAGCATCCCGAACCTGCACCACCTTCCTACACTAACCCTAGAGAGCCGCATCACCTTCACCTGAGCTCACAGCGCCGCAAACCCTAGCCATCGCCACCGTCGTGCTCGCCTCGCCATTCTGCCGCTCCACCGACGTCTGGGACCGCTCGCCGAGCTTCGCCATCTGGTAAGCAATTGGGTGGTACCGCACTATCTCTCCCTCTCACTCCTAGTCATTGTAGCAACGCTGCGAGACCTACCCAAGCCGCTTGGCTTAGCCCCGTGTCGCCGTAGTACCACGTTGGGCCACCTCGATGCCCTCAACGAGTTCGTCGTGTGCCCCTCTCTCTCCCCCTGTGCTCTTGCCTTGGCCAGTGATGCCCACAATCAGTAAATAGCTAAACACTAGTGAGATCATCTGCTTCTCCATCCATGCGCTGCCGTTCATAGCGCCGACGGCGACTCCCTCCCCTTCCCATCTAATCTGAGCCATCCGTTTTAGATTCAGTGGCTCAGATCGACTAATACCCCTTTAGCTAGGAATTTTGCATAAGAGTCCCTCAGTTTTATCCAAATGAAACCCTAGTCCATAGCGTATTCTCGAAATACATTTTCCTTTTCTAAAAGCGTAGTTTCCTCCTATTAGATTCAAAATATGTTTTCTTTGTTTACATTTTTGCCACTAGTTTTATTTAAGCTATAACTTCTTTGGTTTAACTCCATTTTGATCCATTCAAGTTGCGTTAGATTCGTAGTTGCATAATCTACATGTTCATACTATTGTTAGATATGTTTTCAACTGTTGAAATTTGAGGTTAGATTTAATCTATTATTTTACTAAAGGAAATCTTGTTTAATTTTCTTCATTATAGCTCTGATTTTTGTGATCTTCGCGTCTGTACATTCATAGCAAGACATAGATATTGTTTTACAAACTTTTCATCTTGATTCTATGCTATTGGTGTACTGTTCTAATCAATAGCTTTTGTTTGATATGCATCATTGCTTCTGGATGCTTGTATGTTGTTGTGTTGATCGAGTATAGACGGTGAGCGATTCGTGGCTGATCAAGATTACTACATTGACGAGCAGGATCAGCAGGAATACTTTGATCAAGGCAAGTATAGCATGGGACTATCCTTGTTTCCTATTAATCATAATACACTTAATTCATTTGCATGTGTCACCTTGAACTAAGGATTTCCTAAAATTGGACTTATACCTTGTCACCTATGGGATATGCATTCATAGCTATTGCTATTGCTCAATGAAACCATGATCTTGTAACTTGACTAATGGTATATGCAATAAACAGTAAAACATGACTTTTTAGCATCTTGGAAAAAGGGGGAAGGAGAATTTAGCTACTTTCTAAATGCTTCAGATTCCTCTCCCTAAGGACTTATCTGTAAGTGATCATCCGGGACTTACAGTACAACTGTAAGAGCCACATGGCTCTGACTTTAGTAAAGTATAAGGATCTTTTCTAGCTTGTTAGTGGTTACCTTTATGGCACAAGAGGGGCTTGCCAAGTAGGGTATAGGACAGCCTCTACTCTTATGTGTATAGAAATGAAGGAATTGTGCCATTCGAAAGGGGGGGTTCCTACATCTGCTTACCAATTTGAAACCTAGCAGCCCTAACTTGTTAGATGAACCTTGGAAAGGCTTCATAGTGTACCCTATCAGCTCACCTTAGAAGTGTTTTGGGAGTAATTAACTCAGGCATATGGGTATCACGACTGACAGTGAAAGTGTACAACCTCTGCAGAGTGTAAAACTGGTATATCAGCCGTGCTCACGGTCATAAGCGGCCTTGGAACCCTTATGGAATAGATGATCACTAATAATTATTTGTTTATGCTATTCATTAATCATGTTTACATTGATCATGTGTTTACTTTGTCATTATGACAACTTGATGCTACTCTTATGCTAAAATTGTGACAACTAAAAGTTAAATACTGTTAAACCGTGTCAAGCTTTTGAGCCTCATGAACCCCATATTACACTTGTTGAGTACGAGATGTACTTACGCTTGTTTATTTTCATTATTTGGATAAAAATCCTAGATGGGTAATAGATTGCTATGGTAATGATGACTATCCTGAGGATTACTAGTCTTGTGGTCAACCAGTTGACGTCCCTGTGTTATGGAGCTTCCATGAGAGAGTTATCTTTATACTGCTGCTATATTTATGTGAAGACTATGTGATAATATTCGTGATGTAATAAACATTTGTGATGATACTTTACATGATTTGTCGGCTTATGTGTGTGATTGATCTTTGGGCGCACATAAGAATATGCATCTCATTTTATCCTTAAAATTGGGTGTGACAAATTGGTATCAGAGCCGTGTTGACTGTAGGATGCAAGCCTAGATAGTAATGGTCATTTTAGCCTCTTTTGCTTCACTCATTTCATGCTTACTTCCTCACTTTTGTTATTTGCTAAAATTTTATGCTTCTTTTGCCTCACTCTATTATGAAAATTATTGCTTCTATTCTAACTAAATCTAACTCTATAGATGCCTCATGCCAATAAGACCGCCCGCATTAGCACCGGAGGCTACTACTCACCTCGTGCCTTGTATGAGCCCATGGAGCCACGTGAGGAGGATATCGTGGTGGAAGATGAGGATGAGGAACCTTAGGAGCATGAAGTCGACTCGCTAGCACTTACACTTGCACCTGTGCCTCAGCCACCCCAGGAAGAGCTAGAAGTTGAGGAAGATGTGGTTGAAGGGGGGAATGAGGAGGAGGAGGATGCCGCTCAAGAAGATGTGCCACCCCCTACCATGGGGTGGACTACAAAGACCTATGGCAAGCTAGGGTGTGACTCCTTCGCTTCGCACCGTTGACTTTTGGGGATCCTTCGGGCCTACTATGCTAATTGAGACGCAGCTATGGGGTATGTCGGCAATGAGTATATGCACCCCTTGGAGGACACTTATTGGAAGACTAGGGTGTGCATCTACATCAGGGATGAAGAGAAGAAAGCATATCAGCTAGACTCGAACTATACATATTGGGCTCATTGTGCCACCATGGAAGATAGCATAGAAAACGTGGCCTTTGATGCCTGCATGGGTCTCCGTGGCCGCTGCTTTGATGATATGAAGGAGGATCAATATCGATTCCTTCCTCACCAACACCCTGAATTGGAATGGGCAATAATGGACCCTACATGCATGGATCCAACTACTCAAGTGATGGTAAACTTTGCCTGTGAGTTAGTAGAGAAGAATCGACGGCTGGAAGATCAGTTGAAGACACAAGGGAAGTCTCTTAAGAGGTGCTAATAGTGATAGATGACCAAAGGGTGTGCCTCAACCTGCCAAGGATTTATGAGGAGCTTCCCCATAAATATCACCAATAGGTGTTGGAATTCCATTCTATGTAATAAGACATTCATAGCGTGGGTCAAGTTGAGTCTGGTCGAGTCTAGTCGTGTGGTGTGAACTTGGTGTGTCTAGTTGATTTATTATTATGTTTATCTATGAGTTGGATTTTTTTAATGAGTGCTGGAACTTTGTGGGCATGTCCGCAAATTCCATAGTTAAGAATATTAAGTTTAAGTTTAATGAATAAATAATTGGGTTTGGTTTATCCTGTTCTCTCGGTTCTGTTTTTCAGAGCAGTCTGCCTTTATCTCAATACCCATTTAAATCCGCTTGACCAAAAGTTATGATTTTTTTATGAGAATAACTAGACTTAAGTATATTTTAAATTCCACTGGAATCACCCTTTTATCTAATCTGATTCAAGAGATATAGTAGTTTCAAGTTGAAGTTTCTGCGTAGTCTAGAATCTGGAACAGTTTAGTTGTGTCCTATTTTTTATTAACATAACGATAGAATATGGGCATGTGATCTAAATAAAAGTTGTAGATAACTTCTTTATATTTCCAACCATATAAATAACGCCTCTTTTGGATATCTGAAGCTCGAGATATGACTGTTTTACCGAGCTACTGATGTTGGAACTCGGAAAATTTTCCGAATATATTCTCTATCTCTATAAGTGTCTATAACTTGGAAATCTCTAAATTTTGGGTATTTATGTTGGATGATAGATGGCTGGAAGAGGAAGAGACAGGGGTCATGGAGCTATTCTCCCAAATCTACCACCACTACCACCACCTACTATTGAGCAGCTCTTGGCAGTGTAGACACAACTTATGTAAGCTCCAGTGCAGAATCAGCAGGATCATCCAATTGGTGGGGCACCACATGACAAGCGTGGTGAATTTTTGATGGGCCATCCCCCGGTGTTTTCTCATGCTACTAATCCACTAGAAGCAGATGGCTGGCTTTGCGCAGTGGAAAAGCAACTCAACATAGTGCAATGCGACGACCAGCAGAAGGTGTTGTACGCGCCAGGTCAACTTCAAGGAGAAGCTCAGGACTGGTGGGAGGCATTTAAGTATGGACGTCCCAATAATGCTCCTGTTATCACCTGGCAGGAATTTAGAGAGAATTTAATATCCTACCACATACCTGAAGGATTGATAGAGCTGAAGCAGGAGGAATTCTGAGCTTTGAATCAGGGGTCTATGTTTGTAGCCGAGTATCGTGACAAATTCGCTCTGTTGTCATGTTATGCTCCGAATGAGGTGGCTGATGTTGCTAATATATAGGGCCTGTTTAGCATGGCTCCACTCGTAAACTCTAGCAACTCCATAAAAAAATCTAGCCAAACACCCCAACTCCGAAACTCTATGGAGCTGCCGACTCCATGGAGTTGTAGTACAAATGGAGGTGGAGTTTTGGAGCACCTCTTTTGTAGCTCCAAAACCACTCAATATGAACCTCCTCATGGAGTTGGTGGGAAATTACCCACCACTGCCACTGATTACATAGAAAAACGGTTCGATTCTATTTCTCCCGAGCCCCTGGCGCAGTGACTCCCTCCCTCCCGCGCCGTCGTCTTCCTCCCCCGCCGCCATGGGTGGCCGTCGATCTCCTCACCAGAGCTCTCCCCCACCCCGATTTTCTTCTGTGTGGTCACCATGACAACCGTCGGGTACGGCAACCTCGTCCCAGCCAGCAACGTCGCCAAGCTGCTCGCCTGCGCCTTCGTCTTTGCTGGTGTGGCCCTCGTAGGCACGTTCCTCAGCAAGGCCACCGACTACCTCATCGAGAAGCAGGAGGCGCTCCTCTTCCGCGTGCTCCACCTCCGCTGCGCTGACGACCATAGGGCGCTGCGCGCCATGGAGGCCAACAAGGTCCGCTACAAGCTCTACACCGCCGCGGCACTCTTGGCCACGTTGCTCGCCTCCAGGATGGCGTTCCTAGTGGAGGTGGAAGGGATGCGCTCCATGGACGCCTTCTACTACATGTGCGCCACCATGACCACGCTCGGGTATGGCGACCGGAGCTTCTCATCCATGCCTGGGAGCACGTTCGTGGCTGCCTAGATCACCGTGAGCACGGTGGTGGTGGCACCCTTCTTCCTGTATGCGGCGGAGTGCGGCGTGCCCGTGGTCGCTGTCGATGGTGAGTTCGAGGGCTGCCTCCGGCTTTGGGACCTCATGGATGCCGCCGAGCCACTGACAGAGATGAAACAGAGAGGAAAAGAGGAGAGGAAAAAAATGAAAATAGATTAGGCATTGATAGTGGGACCCACATAAACAGGGCAAGAATGACAATCTGCCCTCAAACTCCTCTTTTTTAGAGCTGGGGACACCCTCCCAGCCAAACACCTCCATCAGACAGTTCCAACTTCACCCAGAGCTGGCTCCACCTAGAGTTCTGGAGTGGAGCAGCTCCACCTAGAGTTGTAGCCATGCCAAACAAGGCCATAGTGTCACATTCTTAAGGGTCTGTATGATGGTATCCAACTACAACTTATGTCCAATACATACCCTAATTTCCAAACATTTGTGAATCACGCTATTGTGATTGAGCTATTGTGATTGACAATAAGCGCAAGGAGATGGAGGCTAAGAAGAGGAGGCTTTAGGGATAGGCCTCTGGAAGTAATACTTGTCTGCGTACAACTCTCAGCAAGGCTTCTAGCAGAGGTACCAGAGGCCACCTAATCAATGGAATTGCAACCCAAACCAGCAGCATCCGCAGTACTAGCAGCAGAATGGCAATCAGGTGACATGCCAAGGGAATGCCAATAATACTCATATTAAGAGCAGTGCACTTAGCACCCCCAATGTATGCTATTGCTGTGGAGAAGCTAGGCATTATGCTAACCATTGTCCTAGGAAGCAGAATCAGCCAACACCTCAAGGTTAGCATAGTAATCAGAAAGGAACGCCTCAGAACCTAGCACCCAACACTGGAAGGGTGAATCATGTGTCTACAGAGATGGTGCTTGGGGAACTAGAAGTCATGCTTGGTATAGATATTCTTTTTACTTTTGTAATAAAATTCTCCAATAACAAGATATCAAGAATCAAGTTCTCATTATTCTACTATATCTCATTCCACAGCAAATTAAGTAGCATGGGGTCCCTAATAATAAGTTCCCAACAATAGCATGACTTTCAGGAAAAATATTATGTGAGTCCATCCTTGAGTCAAGATTAAAATAATATTTTTTAGGTTTTAAAGTTGTTTTATCAAAGGATTATTAATTCAGTTCAAATCGGAAAGTGAAACATATAAAAAATAGAGTGTATTGTGCTTGAACCTGACCGTGGACGAAGCGCGAGGCAAGGCGGAGCTGGACTGGGCCACACTTGTTTTCCTATATACCTTTATGCACAACATGTGGAGACAAAAGACATATTAAAAAAGTAGAAAGCAGATAATAATAATAAGACTCCATTAATATATAAGGCACTTTATTACACAAGCACAAACTAAACACAAACTTTTGACTACCTAGCACAAACTTAAATATTCTAACGATCTGAGCTAAGCGAGTAACCTAAACATACTATCTTTAAACACTTGACCTAACCACTTGTGCCTTATTATTAACTACCTAATTCTCACTTCTTCATCTTAGCAACAAAATGATTCAAAGCATTTAGGTCATGTTGTAGGCTCTTGTGATAGACATGTTCTTTGTCGATCCTTTGCTCTAGGGTATAGATAACATCGGAGAGGTCTTCAATCTTCTTCTCTAAGAGAGCAATAGTCATCCTTGGATGCTTCTCAGCCTCTGGGATAGGTGGTGATGGCGCCTTCCTCTTCTTCTCCTTTGGAGGAACACCTTGATCTGATCTGGCATAGCGTGAACTCCATCAATGATGGTACCAGGGGTGACCGACTTGTATTTTGCACATGTAACATCTCCAGATTTGTTGGTCTTCACTCCGGTCAACACCTCATGTCCCTTCGGAGGAAGGAGGTTGATCTCCTTTATCACCTTGATCAACTTCTATACATCTAGACGAGGCTCTTGTTGGCGTGGCTTGCCTTCAAGTAGTGGATGTGGCGGTGGTGGGGCGATCATCGGACGACGGATAGCTTGGGTGAAGTAAGATTGACTTGAGCAAATGGGGGTAACTTCTAGAGGAATGATGGTCAGCGCAAGCGCGTCGGGCTTCTTGCTAGGATAAAAACCATAGGGGATGATCTCTTTGTTGGCCATGAGAACTAGAGAGGAGGAAAGCTTTGCTGCTATTGGAGAGAGAAAGCTTTGATGGGATGGCTATGGAGGCTGATAGAGGCTCGCTTATATAGGTGGAACAACTTGCAATAGGGGTCAAGATCTATCCATATGAGGTCTTGTAACGAGGAAGAACCGAATGTGTTGAAAAACTATAGGATTTTAACAAGGAAGGATCTAGAAGACATGAGAGAGTTGACCAGGCACGAGAGGGACTAACAGTGGGCCAGGCAGCCTCTAGGTGGGGCCGAGCAGCCCCACATGTTGGGGTCTCAGGGTCATCTTGTGCGCTACAACTTCTATCGCTTATCTAATCCCAAAAAATATATTTTTGCATTATGAAACGTAAGGAGGATGGTAGTGGTGTAAATCTATGGCAAAATCAGGAAATCTACCTCATCCAAATCCTCAGGTGGTTTTTAGGTTCAAGAAAGATCTTGAGATGGTGGCCATTTACCTTGAATAATGTACCTTCATCATTTTGAATTGTTACCGCTCCATGCGATGAAGTGCTTTTCACCTTGAATGGTCATTCCCATTTGCTTCGAAGTTTCCCATGCCCAAATAATTTAACCCTAGAATTAAAAAGTAATACCTTATCTCCTAGGGAAAACTCCTTCTTGATCCTCTTGCCATGCCATCTCTTTGTTCTCTCCTTGTATGTCTTGGCGTTATGATATGCTTTTTCACGCCATTCATCAAGCTCAGAGAGTTGCATCTTCCTCTTAATTCCCATGGCTTCAAAGCCCATGTTCCATCGCTTGATGGCCTAATGAGCCTTGAATTCTAGCTCAACAGGTAGATGACAAGTCTTTCCACAGACGAGTTGGTATGGTGACATCCCAAGTGGTGTTTTATAGGTCGTTCTATAAGCCCATAGTGCATCAAGTAGTCTATCCTTCCATGCAGTCCCCATCTCGTTGATCAGCCTTTTGTAGAATGTTCTTGATTAGTTTATTTGATGTTTTTGCCTGGCCACTTGTCTGAGGGTGATATGGAGTAGTAATGTTGTGACAGATCCCATGTTTTGACAAGTAGTTGTGAAAATTCTTGTCAGTAAAGTGAGTGCCTCCATCACTAATCACCATTCTCGAAACTCCGAATCTTAGAAATATTGTCTCTTCAAACATCTTCTTGGAGATCCTTGCATCAGCAACTTTGCATGGCATGGCTTCAACCCACTTAGAGACATAATCAACTGCCAGCAAGATGTATTCATAGTTTTTTGTTTTGGAAATGGTCCCATATATTCAATACCCCAAACATCAAAAAGCTCAATCTGGAGGTTGTTGGTGAGTGGCATGGCATCTCTTGAATTGATATTCCCATGCCTCTAACATGCTCCACACCTCCTGATGAAGTCTTTTGTGTCTTCATATGTGGTTGGCCAAAAGAATACACTTTACTAGATCTTTGAATGACTATGGAATACACCATAATGTCCTCCATATGGTGATGAGTAGCATCGTTCGATAATCTTGATGCCTTCTTCTGCCGATACACATCTCCTTAGTAGGCCATCTGAGCAGACTCTGAAGAGGTACGGTTCATCCCATATGTGGAGACGACTTTCATAGATAAGCTTCCTTTTATCCTCCCCTAGGTGGCACAAAACTTGCAACCATAAAGTTAACAATATGTGCGTACCAAGGGTTGGATTTTGTGACCTTGAAGAGCATGTCGTCCCGCAGTGAATCATTGATGGGCAGTTCCTACGAATTTTCAAATTGCATTCTAGACAAGTGATTGGCAACATAATTTTCTACTCCCTTTTTATCTTTTATTTCTAAGTCAAATTCTTGGAGTAACAAAATCCATCTTATCAATCGAGGCTTAGCATCTTTGCTTAATCCAACCTGATTAACTCAACATGTCTTGTTCCTTAAGTTTGTTCATAGCACCACTTTCTGGATCTCGGTCTTAACCAAATGAGGTAAAATATTGCATATCTTATCTTTAAAACATGATAGTCATAGTCATAAAAAGTTTGATACATTATATAAAGATGGACAATCCTTCCATAGGTTAAGCAACTCCACTCTTTTTGTCATAGTTAAAATGCTACATTCATGCTCATCCTTCTGATCTTATCACACATGTTATAAATGAACAATGCACACAACATCAATCTTATCATAATTCAATGTGCCTAAGGCTGGAGAAGAATAAATAAGGTTTTGGTTCTGTTGGTGTTTTCCCACCAACAAAGCCCATGCACTTGATCTCTACCTTGTCTTTATGAGCAGAACATACTTCGAGTAAAGTGTGGGGGAGTCGATCCCCCAAATTCTACAAGTGGAAGTTCTGAATTGACAATAGGCTCACAACCATTGATGAGAGGACAACTGCCATACAAGGTACGTTACATAATCATGCACAATGGTAGGTAAGCATGGGACACGAGATGGCCAGCCTCTAGCAAAATCAAAATTGGGAGACTCTATTCCAGCACCTCCATATCCGGCCACCTCGTTGAGCAACCATGACAACAACCAGCTTTGGAAAAAAGGCATCCCCCAGTGTATCTAGATAAGTATTTCTTTTTCTTTTATTATTCTTAGTTTGCTTTATATATATATTAGAAAAAGATGAATAACTAAAAATGAAATAAAAAGTTATCTTTGTAAAAATATATATAGTTATAATGTGTGATCTAAAAAATGAAAACAAAATAAAAAGAGTGTGTCTAGTCTGCTTTAATTTCTTTTAAGAGCTAAATAAATAATAAGGGACTCTTAAGATAATCTCTTAAAATAGGAAATAAAGAATAGTTGCTCTGTTGTAATTCCTTTCAAGTACATAGTTTTCGGCCTTGAATTCTCTCGAGTTTTGGATAAGATTGTTTTGATATAAGGATTTACTCTGAACTTGAAACTCATGGGTAGCATATGGTCTAGGTAATTGACGGATATGATATGAGAAGGTCTGAGTTGTTGTTTATCTTGTTCCAAGTGACACTAAAGTTCTGGAGATTTATCTTTTGGAGAACATAAAAATGGCATGATGAGTTCCCGTATGACGATGCTTGAATTCCCACCAGAGCCAAACATGTTATTTAGGCTAGGAAAACTTCCACTTATATGCTGCTTATTTTGCATTGAGTTTTGTCAAGCTTTGCGAACCCTTATGAGAGATTTGTCATGCTCCTAAAATCAAAGATCACGTACACACCACTCACATATGTATTACTCCTACACTGGGGTAGGCGCAAAAACATACCTTCCATCTAGATCCACCCAAAAATGTTTTACTCCTGCACTGGGGGTGAACACAAAAATATGTGTGTTAGGTTTTCCATCCACCAAATAAATGCTCCAAGTTCTTGTTGTTATCTCTCAAAAGTTTTGTTACAGAAAAGACACATGGGGCTATGCAAAAGTTATTCATAAAAAAAGAAAGAAAAAAAAGAGTTTAAAAAAATAGATAAGTGTCCATATATCTAAAACAATGGGTACTTAGATGCTCGCCTGAAAAAAAAAGAGAAAGAGAGATTAATAAGATAGCTCCTATTCTTTAGCAAATATTTCTAAGTTTCAAAAGAGAAATATGTTTTCAAGAAGCAAAGTAGAATTAGGTTAGCCACCATATATATATCCACCATACATCCACACACATGCACATCTTGATTTGATTGTATGACTCAACTCTCTTTGGATCCATTGTTTAACTTTACAATATATGCATTACAAGTATGCCCTAGCTTTCTCCCTACCTATGAACTCCACATAAGACTTTATTGTAGGAAGAGAAAGGTATAACATCATTACTGTCTTGGTGAGGATCCACAAATACCACATATATTGAGAGACTTGAGAGTGTCATACAATGTAATCTCTGAGTTTTATTTTGAAAACTTATAAAAACTCCGAAACAATGGTGAAACAAAGAACTTAAGACATAGTGCTTGACTTGATTGTTCTGTCTTTCAATTGCTCATGACCCAAGTGTTGACACCAATTTTGGCATACTCAAAATGTGTGAAAACATTTATACCATATTAAATAAAATGGTATAGATGATCAAGTTTCAATATGAATATGATATAGGCAAATAAGGAATAATATAACATCGCTAAAGAGGAAAAGAAGATGTAGCAAAAAGAAAAAGAAGACACACATGTATATATATGCATGAGCGTGTTCACGCCTTGACAAATAAACAAAAGCACGACAATCACATGTCCCATAAATACACTCGGCCGTAAATACATACACGCATATACATACACATGGGTTAATCAAAACATGGTCATGCAAGTACGTGTGTGGTACATACACAGCAAGCGTATAGCACGTACGTGCACGCCGGCTATTTCCTGTTCTCCTTAATCACTTCAGTTAAAGAATAAACAAATTGTCCAAATGCCAGTTGCCAGGCGAGGAGGCAACTCCTGTGCGCGCTTGGCATATTCAAACATAGTCAAAGGATGGCCACGTCTCCAAATCACAGACGCGAGACCGAGTCATGCAACCTCCATGGGTAGATACACGGCTGTCAGCTGCGAAAGATGCCTTAGTGCACAAATGACCGACCTACCAAGTCCATAACGGGGTGGTTAACACAATGAAAAAGTGAAAAAAGGAAGTAATAAAATAAAGTAGAAACAAATACACCCATGCATGCACGCCTGCTAGCTATAGCTGCACGTATACCATGTAGGCGTGTGTATAGGACCTACGGTTGTGCCCAGGCAAGAAATAAATCGTTTTCTATTTCATAGATTATAAACAAAATCGGCCCACATGCTAGACAAAGAAACTCCTATGCGCGCTTAGTATATTCAAACAGAGTCAAGGCACGGCCACGTCCAGTCCGACGTTGCGACCAAGTCCACGTATGTAACTCCCTTGGACTGCACGATCCTGCATACCGCGTACATGGTGATTCAAAATGAAGTCAAGTTGCCGCTTAAGAGCGCTGGATTAACGAAAGAAAATCAAATGAAAGAAGCGCCAAATCTCCTAGGAACCGCTGGTTGCTTGTTCTATAAATAGTAGGCTACTGCGCGCGTTCAAAGCCCCCGCTGCCCGGACCATACTGCCGCCAGACTGCTCCCCGCACATACACATACACGTATACGTATACCTGCTCCTTGATCAGAGAAGCAAGTTGCGTTGCTCTTCCATATACATACACATACACCTGCTCCTTGATCAAAAAAGCAAGCACCGGGCTGTGGCTGCTTTGTCCGAGGTCCTGAAGAAGGTGAGGCCGCATGGCGCTTCTCTGATCCTACCCCCTCCCATCCTGCTTCTCATCTCCGGCCGCTTCATCCACGAGCGTCGTCATCGGCAACTCCGTCGGCGAGCCTTGCGTCCTCTATTCTGGTATAAACAGGGCCAGTGAGGACAGTGCTCTGCACATAGGCATCATGCCTTGGTAAAGGTATAAGGGCCAAATGGCCGCGCTATGTGCATGGGCTGCAAGCCCTGGTGAAAGGTCGACCAACAGTGCCACGACCGCGCTTTGCGCATGGGCGATATGCCCCGGTGAAGGTGTAAAAAGGCAATAAATATGCCTCGGTGAAATGCGGGTTTGGATGCGTTTTGGCTCCACCCCGGTTATGTTCATGATGAACTTTCGGTTGGACGCGATCTTGGCTCCAACCCGGTTAAAGGTTCATGGTACAAAATTTGTGGACGCGCTTTGGCTCCACCCAGTTCATGGTAAATTTGATATGGATACGAATTGGCTCCATATCTAAACAAATCTATATGTGCTTTGGCTACGGCAACGCCGGCCCGTTCTTACCCTGCATCAAAGAAAATAAAGAACTCGCATGCTACTGCCATAAAGAAAGACTATGCATGTGTTTAATTAAATCAACAAGAACACCTGCCATGGATGCACGGGAGAAGACCAAATTCAATACCAAGTGCTGTCACGATAAAAATGGTTGCGTTCTGCATATATATTTGGTTTCTGGCTAGTTAGCATCTTCTGCACCAATCAACTAGCTAGCATCCACATCGCATGCTACCTCCAGTATTCGTGCATTACACTAGCATGAATTTCACCGGCAATCATGATAAAAAGCAAATCTTGCACTCAGCTAAATTGCGTCTATGTGTAGTAGTCCCCCTGCCAAAATCATCGGCTACCATGCAAAGCCAGGTGACATCTGCATGTCCTATGTCTGCAAAGAAATTAAAGATCACATACAAATTAACATTACCTTCTGGTCTAACTACATGCACGCAAACAATACTTTGCATGTTGCATAGCCATGACCTTTGTCTATGGCGTCTTCAGGCACGGAGCCAGCGGTGGGGCTAGGGGGGCTTCAGCCCCCCCTACGGCTCGCGAGCAAGCGAATCCTCATAGAGCAGCCATCTGAAATTTCAGCTTGTAGATGTATAGGTAGAAGGGGCTAAGATTTACTGAACCTCTTTTCTTGCTAATTGTCGTTGTTCAGCCTCTCCTAAATTTTTTCCTAGCTTCGTCCTGGACGTCTTAATCAATAAATAAACAAAACTCATATTGCGCTTCTCCACGTAATGAATAGGTTACGGTTATTAGTGCATTTCAGTCAAATAAATAAACTATGACATTGTAGGTCTCTGGTGTACTCACCCACAGCACCAGCTTCCGGCCATCAGCAAGTAAATAAAAGTATACAATTAAAACAAAAGAAATTATACTTTGCATGCATAGAAACATGTCGGTTCATTACATGCTGCCTGCTCCGTCTTGCATGAACGCCGGCATGATCAAACTGCCTATACCACATAGACAAAGCCAACTAGTGTTGCATCAAAATCAACACAGCTATGCAGTGATAAACTCAAATAGCCACTTCCATGGTCTTAACCTAATTAAAATTAGGAAGCAGATAAGAAAACCTAGACACCATGTCATGGTCATGCCGGGGAATCAAATATGTCTAATCATGCATTAGATGAAATTATTCCGTTTTAAATTACGGCTAGACCATATAAATAAACTAAACTAAATTGATCTCATCATATCAAATTCTATACCATGATCGCCTATGCTAATTAACCTGCTGTGGCTCCAGGGATAGAATAACCAAAATGTCATGAACATCGATATAGACTTAGCTAAGTCAAATAAGCTTTGTTCATTCATCACAATTTCCAAACACGTCATCCATGCCCAGCATATAGGCCTTCCAAGTGCCATGCATAATGGGTAAATTAAATATTGCATCTTAGCTAGATTGCATCCATGAATGTTCATGCCTAGCTAAGTTGTTAAAAAAAAGGGCAAACCAAATTAAATTGGATCATATAGCACCGTGCATGCAAATCCCTGGCCAAAAGCGGTACTATGAGTATGCACGCTAACCTTGATAAAATAAATTAATTGCACGTGCCTCGGCTGAGTCGATGATGCAACATATCTTTCTAGGCCATGGCAAAATAAATACTTTGGCTCAGCCCAAATAAAATATTGCATCATATGGTGAGTACATCCATGAACGGGCATCTAAAAAGCATGCTAAATCATGATCTTAAATGATTCAAAAGACTGTCAAATTTAGTCTTCAAAGCAAATTATGTGCATACATACATGATATTATACACCAAAGAAATGTCTAACAAACAAACAAATCATTTCCTCTTGGTCGTATATGCATATGGGGCATGGTCAAGATGTCCCATGCTGAGTAAGCCAAATTTAGCGCCATATCATGATATGAACAAATAATAATATATTCACAAATGCTTTGCATAGATTAACTATATGCATATCATGGGTCGCTAGAAAGCTAAACAAGCTAGCGACCAATCATATAAGGAGTATACGTTAGCTCCTCAACAAATGAAAATGTCATGTTTAAATAAAATAACATGCATCAAGTTCAAGCCTATGCCAAGCATGCATATTCATCCATCCATGGCTACAAGACTGAAGACTTTGTTTTCTTTTTGTAGTTTGTAATAGGAAGCCATATGATGTAATCTTATTTTTCATGTACTCATGTTGGAACTCTCAATCAGGGGTGTTCTCTACGGAGATGTAATTAACATAATTTTTATGCAAATATAAGAATTATGGAAGTATGGACTTGCAATACCTGTTCTTTTTTGTTTTTTCCCAATTAAATTTAACCAAAAACAAATTTGTCTCTGCTGACACGGAGGCGGGTCATAGCCGCCCGTTTCCTCGTCATCACCAAGTGAGGGCTAAGAAGCCCTATGGTTGAAGGTAATATGGGTAAGTTTGAAAGTCAGAACAATTTGTTCTAATCCAGAGGAGAATTTATGATTGAACGCATGTGTACTTTTGAGGAGTGAAAATATTGTAGCAACTCCTAATCCATTGCTGAATTTAGCTTTGCTCAGGGACGAACAAAAGTTAAGTGTGGGGAGCTTATTGATGGTCATTAACATCAATCATAAACCATCCATATATACTTAATTCCATCACCAAACATAAGTCTAGGGGTTTAAACTAATAAATTCCATGAGTTTTGGTAAATCTGTGATTTCTGCAAGGTTTATCCAGAAAACCATCAAGGTGGACCTAGATGTCAGATTTAATCACGCTTATCCACAGCGAAAACAACCCCAGAAGGTTCTAGAAGACTCGAGAAGACACCACACCGAAGCGGAGGGCGAGGCGCCTCCAGGTGGGACCGACTGGCCCCACCTACAGGCCGGTCGGCCCCTGAGGCCCACCTGTCCTGTTTTAAAACTTTTTAAGGGAATGGATGTGGATGCATATGTTTATGAGAAATATTACAGATCTCGTAGTTGCACTATGGTACTCACCTTGCAGCTTGAACGATAATGCTAAATGCTTGGTGGTGAAGCTGGGAACTAAACCACCACTATTAGCTGCAAGATGAAGTTCCCATGGTCGAGCTTGTGACCATAAACAAAGCACTTCTGGGAGATACCCTCGGATTATCATTAGAAAAAGAAAGAGAATATAAAACACACACAACATCCTTTTCAATAAAAAAACAAGAATGTGTTGTTAGGGTAGTATGCACCTTCGGGTATTCTTGTTTGCCAACCATTTTAGGTTAAAGATCAAGAAGAACAGGGGACATACAATACCTGAAATCATGGGAGCTGCATCAACTACATACGTTGATGATCTTTGGTAATGGAACACACTCAAAAGGAGACCCTAATCCTACAAACTTGACTTTCATACAAAATTCCAAGTGTGGGGGAGGATGGTGAGAGTCTCACCACAAGTTTCATACACACTAAAGGCTATCTTGGTTTAAAAATTATGTCAGCTCTGCCTTGCTAAAAAAAGAGAGAAGGGAGAAAAGCTGAAAAGAAAGAAAACCCATATATGATAAAAAAAAGAGAGAGAAAAGAGAAAAAAAGAGAAAAATAAAGAAAAGAAAAAATATATATATATGATAAAAGAAAGAAGAAGAAAGAGGAGGATTCTCCTCTTCCAAGCCTTTGTTACTACCACCAAGGCCCATGGTCCCTACACACTAATTATGTGTGTGGCCTAGCCTTGTTGCTAGCCTGAGTCGGTATGGTGTGCCCTCCTCAGCCTAGAGGAGTCATCGGCAACCATGCGTGATCATGCAACCGTTGTAGCAACTTCAAAGCATTATCTATATATGTTGTCAGGTAAATGCACTCAGGCATGCAAAGGTAATGTTCACCAACTCCTTTACTCGTATTTGTCTCCATAAAAATATAAACTTGATCATACAAATTCATACTTTCCTTGTTTATGTCATATGCTCTGGTTTAGGTGTATTTCTGTAGGGTACATCTATAGGCTTTTAAAATTAAGCATGGTGCTTAGGTTATAATAGCCTTCTTTAATCAAAATTAGACATGGAGTTTAATCTTCGTTAATGAACTTTGAGTTACTATTTTCATAAACAATGGAAGTAATCTAAAATAGAGATAAACCAAGGCCTGATTTACACTTCATCTTTACCATATTCCTTGTTTGAGCTATTCTAAAAGATAAAAAATTGGGTCAACAAATAAATAAAAAAATATAATAAATGCATAAACTAAAAAAATTAATATAATAATCATAAATAATAAATAATAATAAATAAAATTTAGGCTCCCTAGTATTTCAACTGGTAGAGCCCGTGCGTGTTCCATCTTTGTTTCTTTATTGAATAAAAGCATGTACAAGAATAAGTGAGGGGAGATCTCTTGAGCATAACAAACCCTCATTCGAGATCTCCCACCAATATGTTGCACAACATCATCCGAGCCAGCATATAGAAGGACGAGACAAATAGCTCTAGAGAGGATTGACTGAACGTCTGGTTTAGTCAAACCACCTCTAACTCAGCTCCTTCTCTTCAATGATGGTTTGTGCGACACTACCCTCAACTCCCTACAAAAACCACCTCAAGGGGTAGGGTTACAGGTCAGTTGAATCTATCCTGATCGGTTTTCATGATAGGAATTACAAATATTGCGGTATCTTAGCATATTTGAACAGATTTTTTCTGATCGCCAAGGATCTTCACATAACCTTGCGAGGCATGCCGGCCTATGTCGTGCTCTGTATGGCGTAGTCTTGTGGGCTGGGGCTCCCCTGGTGGCTCGGTCCATGTACAGCCCTATGGGTATCGGGAGTCATACCCCCACAACTAGTCCCCGAGCGCCATGTATCCGCTGAGCAACACCGTCTTGAGCTTGTTCGAGCTATCTAACTTGTTGTCGATCACCATAAGTAGGCTTCTGACTAGTTCAATTGGGAGCCAAGCTATTGAAAGAAGCATATGAGCAATTGAAACTACATCCAAGCAGTTAAAACCGGTGTCCTAGCAGTTTAACTAGGAGCTGAACTAGGACTTGCTTGAAGTTAAGGTTTGCCAGAAGGATGTAAGGAGCTCAAGTGAAAAAAATTGAGGACTTCACCTTAGGTGAAGTTTGCCCATTTAGGTTTCGGGCAGCGAAGTTGGACGCTTAGCATCCCTGAATTAGTCAGCGCGGAGGAACTTAGTCCCTCAAAAAATGAAGAGAGATGCTTAGTATCAATGCCTTATGTAGAATGGACTCTTAGAGCCAAACTAAGGGCTTGAACAATTGCAAATTATGACTTAGTCATTTTTGAAGAAAATCGGGTCCTAGAAATAAGCACATTTATTGCAAGATGAAGTGTGCCCACTTAATCCCAGAGCCTGATAGTAGGTGAAGTATTCACGTGGTGCCAAGGTCTAAAACAATAGTCTTCATATGCCATCCCAGTTCCTAGCTTAGCTAGGAACCAGTCTCTAGCTTAGCTGAGAAAAAGCAGTGTAGAAAATAGTACAGTCATCGCGAGATGACGTGTACACACGGTAGTAGATGAATCGGTGGAGGTGCGCATGATGGGAACTAGACAGTGACATATAACGCAAGAGACAGCAATTAAGCAGGTTCAGACCATCAGCTTGACATAATACCCTATGTCATGTGTCTTTGATGGATTGTATTATGAGATGAGAGATGAAAATGAGGGAGGTCCCTACCCGCCTTATATAGCTCGGGGGGTAGGGTTATAGGTTGGTTGAATCTATCCTGATCAGTTTATATGATAGGAATTACAAATATTATGGTATCTTAGCATATCCAAATAGATTTTCCTTGATCACCAAGGATCTTTACGTAGCCTTGCGAGGCACGCCGACCTGTGCTGTGTTCCGCATGGCATAGTCTTGTGGGTTGGGCCTCCCCTGGCGGCTCGGCCCATCTACAACCCTGTGGATATCGGGGGTCATACCACCACAATAACATCTCTAAGATAGAAGCCAACATAAAGTTTGTTCCATATACATACACCTATACTTGTGGGAAAATATTCTAATAGGACAATCATGTTGACTAAGTTGTTGAGAGGTGTGATATAGTTTTGACTTAGAAATTGTACCATTTCTATTCAAAGTGCTTGGAGAATTTGTTTTAATAAAAATGTTATAAAACCATAGTATCACATACTCCTCAATTGGTGAGCAATTCCAACCAAAGCCAAATATGGCATCTTGCATGTTTCAAGCCTTCTACATACGCTGCTTGTTATTGTGTTGAGTTTGGTCAAGTCTTGTTGACCCTTGTTGAGAGAATTATCAGACTCCCGAGATTAAGATCATGTACACTCCATATACACATGCTGCTCCTACGCTGAGAGTACGCAAAAACATGCTTCCATTTAGATCCACCAAAAATACTGCTCCTACACTAGGAGTAGGAAAAAATGTGTTTGTTAGAAAAATACTCCATGTTCTAAAAGGATAATGACCTCTCTCTAAATATGTGGTTTAGAAGAAGAGACATGGGCTATGCAAAAGTTTATAAAAAATATGGACACGTGAAGGTCCAGTAAAAAATGATGAGCACATGAAGGCTCATGTAATGGGAAAAAAGAGGGGGAAGAAATAGCCATGTTCTCAAAATAAAAAAAAACAAAAGAAAGAGATAGATCATTCATGTTAAAGGAGTATAATATTAGTTTACCATTATCAACATGCATGCGCATCTTGATCTAAGAGTATGGCACTTCTCTCCTTGGATCCTCGATTTGACTTTACAACATATACAATACAAGTATGCTATCTTGTTTATCCCTACCTAAAGCTCCACGTAAACCTTTTTAGGAGTAAGAGAAAACAATAGAAGGCAAAAACATGGCTATACCTTGGTGAGAATTTATACACCATTAAGTGATTTGAGAGTGCCATTTGATGAGTATAAAGTGAACTATGCTTTTTCTTGAGAAAAAACTTTCAAAACTCCAAGTTGCTAAGATGTAGAATTGGGAAGATGACTTTGTTTCAAGGACTGTTCCGCTTTTCAACAACCCAAGGAAACATGTTAGCTAACATCACAAATCCTACTTGTGTAAAGAAAGTGTTAGAATAACTTTTTATGTAAGCCATATATCTTAGAATGTTATGTTCATGATTACTTTTATCTCTAAGCTTTGCTCGAGGACGAGCAAAGGGGTAAGTGTGGGGGAGCTTGTTGGTGGTCCTTAACTCCTACTTTTAACCACCAACACTCACATAAAAGCCACTCAAATGAACACCAAACTTAGTGATAGGAATTATAACTAACAAATTCTATGAGTTTTGGTGATTGTTCATTTTTTGCGGTCATACAAGAAGGGATCGAGTTCGGAACGATGATATACGTGAGAGATTAGGGGTAGCGCCAATTGAAGAAAAGCTTGTCCAACACCGGTTGAGATAGTTTGGACATGTGCAACGGAGACCTCCAGATACACCGGTGCGTAGTGGAATCCTAAGTCAGGATAGTAACATGAAGAGAGGTAGAGGAAGACCGAAGTTGACTTGGGTAGAGGCAATAAAAGGAGACTTGAAAGGATGGAATATACCCAAAGACTTAGCCTTAGATAGGAGTGCTTGGAAAACAGCTATTCATGTGCCTAAACCTTGATTGCTTCTGTTGGGTTTCAACTCTAGCCTACCCCAACTTGTTTGGGACTTAAAGGCTTTGTTGTTGTTGTTGGTGGTGGTGGTGATTGTTCATTTATAGGAGGGCATTTGTGGAAATGCACATAAAGGGCTAAGAATGCGCAATAGGACAAGGCATAACATCATCCAACAAAAGCCCAAGAAGAGAGGGCCCACTAACTAGGCAAATCAGGGCCTAGTCATATGGAGAAAAAAGACCAAAACCCATATCAAATCATCTCCAAATGGCACCAAACTTTGCAGGGGTGGCCCGTACACTTTCAGAGGCCCACACACCAAAGATTGGGCCAAGATGGCTCCTCTAGGGTGAGGCCGCACCCCTGGTGCGCCCGTACCCCTATGGGCGTGCCTCGAGCCCATCTTTGGTCAGGCGGTGCCATCAATGCTCCTGATAACGGTGTGGGTGGGATCTCCTCCGAATATTCCCTGCAACCCGCCCTTTGGGTGCTATAAAAGGAGGGGGAGGCTCCTATTCTCACAACAACACACAAGGTGAAGAGCAACACTCAAGAATAAGAGCACCACTCCAATGGGCCTAGGCCCTAGCAAGCTAGTAGAGTTAGTAGGGAGAGATGTGAGGGAGAGTGTTGCTCTTTGAGCATGTACCTCTACGAACACCAGCTATTATACCTCAACGGATCTTTCTCTAGTAAGTGTTTGTGATTCTTATGGTTATGTCTTTTGATTAGTTAAGCTTTACTCTTATTTGCTTGTGGGTTCATCATCCGTTCTTATAGGGGATACTATAGTAGAGGGCTCTGACAAAGACAGATAACCCTGCGCGACGCTAGAGTAGTAATCGATAGCATAGATGTGGTGTCTAGGCTAGAGGCTACCTTCATTTGCCTCGTTCCCCCAAGGTTGAGGGGTAGGCGGCAGGTGGTGACAGCCCTGTCCATCCCTTATAATCCCCCACGTTCAGGTTCAGTGTACAGCTACAGGCCGGCATCACTTTGTAGACCAGGTGCGATCCGGTGCCTGAAGTAAGCAAGTGAAAGTAGAGTTTACATGTCCTTTGACCTAAAAGCCATAGAAATCCATCTCTACCCTTTCCAACTTTTCCCTTGTGTTGTCCTTGGATGAACTAGCTAGAAGAAGTACCTTCGTTCCCTGTGGAAAATACGATACCCTGAATACTTTCAGGTGAAGGCTACAATGATAATTCCATGCGCTTGTGGATTCTTTCTGTTTGCATTAAGAAATGCCAACAAGCGGGGCGCCATCGCATCATGTGACGAGGAAGGTAGGGAGAGTGGAGGGGGAGGGGAGCCACGCCGGCCCACTGCGAGGGGAGGAGGGGCGCCGTCGCGTAGGGGAGGAGGGGCTCATGTCGTTGAGAGAGAGCTGAGAGAATGAGGAGCTGCGTGGATGAAACTCTAACTTCTCAATTTATATAAGCCCGATGAAGAGTTGGATATGGTCTTTGGCTAGGCCTCGGGAATATTTACGGAGTCGGGCCTCATAAGAGGTCCGCCTTCGAAAATGGAGGCCCGCCTCCATAAATTGTCTATTAACGGAGACGGTCAACATAAAGCGTTCGTCTCTGTTAACCATTGACCGAGGCAACCACTTATCCTCGAGGGCAACTCTTAACGGAGGCGGCACCCTATGCCTTCGTTAATGGCTGGGCAATGTCTCATAAAATCAATTGTCTAGAAGTGAACACCCGCCGAAAACACCACTGTCGAACTCGCATCATTCACCATGTGCACCACGACTGACACCGTCGACAGCCTCTACCGCCAATGAGCACTGCAACACCGGCCCCGATGTCTAGTCAGTTGAACGTTACCTCTCCTCTATCATCTATTGCAAAATTCCATCGACATCCACAACCTCATGTTGCGTCTTGTAGCCTCGCTGTGCGCACAGCCCTACCACAACTCGATACGATATCCTTGTTGTCTTGCATGCTAACCCAATCAACATATCTTGCCGTTGATTCATTCGACCATCCACTCTAGCTGTAGATAGTGACGAAGGCAACGGTGGGGCTGGGGGGCTCCAGCCCCCCTACCGATCCTGGACACGTGGAGCCCCTCCTAAAATTTTATGCATATATGTATTAGGTAGGAGGGGCTAAGAGATTAAGAGAAGATAAAAAAGTCCCTATTCCTTGTTGGGCCAAAAGAGAAAATAGCTCAGTTGGTTAGAAGTTAGAAGCCCAACCGAATCGATGACTCCCGAGACCCGAAGGCGGCGGCCTGCTTCTACGTGGCTCCTCGGCGGCTCCAGCACGCCGCACGCCCAGACCCAGCAGCGAGCAGCAGCACAGCGTCTAGCGGTCGTCCGCATCCGCATTAGCATCGGCTCTGGCGCCGGATCTCGAACCGTGAGTCGACGCGGCAGTCCCGCGCCTGGCGCCCGCAAGCAGCGGCACCTGGAGGAGCTCCGAGGACACACCGCCCACCTCTGCGCCAGCAACCGTGACCTCGCCGCACTGGCTCCACGGCGTGTAGGCCCGTGCCACGCTGGTCCACCTCACCAACGCCCGCTTGTGCGCCGAAGCCGAGGCCAGTGCCCTCGCCCGCCGCCACCAGCCGCGCCCTCGCGCTGCGCCGGATGTATGCCGCGTCCGCGTCCGCGTCTGGAGACTGGAGCTGCGGTACCGGCAGCTTCTTCGAGCTGCAGGCGCTCGCCTCGTTGATCGCGTAGCCAGCTGGGCATCGAACGTTTGAGCAGAGCAGGTCATCTACTAGCTACTACTAGCAATCTTACAGTACTGACAGTCCTGAGTACTGACTACTAAGGACGATGTGATTGCAGTGTTTTCTTTTTGACTCGATAGGAGCAGCCGAGCAGCGTCGGAGCAGGCAGCCTAGGTGATTTTTTTAATTATGAAATTAAGTCTATGACTGTGATTGAACGATGGAAGGTTTGATTCTTGATGGATTTTAATTTTTAAATTTTCAGTATGTCGTCGAAAAGAACTCTGCGCAATTACTTTTCAAGTTCTAGTGGTAGTGGTCCATCAACTAATGAGAGCACAACTCAACCAAAGAAACCTAGAGCAGAGTTTAGTCAATCGAACATGATTGTAGACCCTAGAAATCGCAAACCAATTGATGATTATGAACCTGAAATTAGAGACCAAGTAAAGAGAGCATATGCTTTGAGTGGTCCAACCCAACCTCGTGACTTTCAATTTCCTAGTAAATGGATTGGTGGTCCATGGAGATCATTTCAAAAGACTTGGTTTGATGAATTTGATTGGCTAGAATATAGTGAGTCCAAGGATGCAGTTTTTTGCTTATATTGTTATCTCTTCTTTAATTCAGGAAAGCCTAAAAATTTGGGAGTTCTGTCTTTGCACATCAAGGTTATGTGAATTGGAAAAAAGCTAAGGATACTTTTAGTAAGCACAGTGCTTGCAAGACTCATGTAGAGGCTAGGCTGAAGTGTGATGACTTTATGAACCAAAGGACAAGTGTGGGTCGAAAATTAGTTGAGGTAAGCACGGAGGAAGAAAAACGATATGAGATTCATTTGACATCTTCTTTAGATGTTGCAAGATTTCTCATATCACAAGAGCAACCTTTTCGTGGAGATGATGAGAGTTCTACTTTCCTCAACAAGGGTACATTCAGAGAGATGGTTGATTGGTATAAAGATAAGGTTGAGATTGTGAAGGACGCATATGACAAAGGTTCTAAAAATTACCAAATGTTATCTCCTGATACAAAAGGACCTTGCAAAAGCTTGTGCAGAGGAAGTCACAGCTGTCATTATGGATGAGATTCGAGGTAGAAAATTCTCGGTGCTTATTGATTGAGTCTCAAGATGTATCAATAAAAGAGCAAATGGCGGTGATTCTAAGGTTAGTACTTTACAATTGCAATTTTATGCATAGATTTTTTATAATTATTTCTACAATTATACTAACACATAAAAAAATGTGGCGTGCAGGTTTGTCAATGATGAAGGGAAAGTGGTGGAGAGATTTCTTGGACTTCAGCATGTTCAGAGTTGTACAGCTATTGCATTGAAAGAAGCTTTGGTTAGTATGCTTTCAAGTCATAATTTGTCTATCTCTATGCTCCGTGGGCAAGGGTATGATGAAGCTTCTAATATGAGAGGTGAATTTAATGGGGTGCAAAAATTGATTCGTGATGAAAATCCTTATGCTTTCTATGTGCATTGTTTTGCCCATCAATTGCAACTAGTGGTTGTTACCGTTTCAACTTCTAGTGCAGACATTGCAGATTTCTTTAACTATATTCCTTTAATAATCAACAATGTGGGTGCAAGTTGCATGAGAAAAGATGCCTTGCTTGCAAAGCATCATGATGTGTTGCTAGAAAAGATTGAGAATGGTGAGATTATGACTGGAAGAGGTTTAAATCAAGAAAGCAGCCTAGCTAGGCCTGGAGATACTAGATGGGGTTCACATCTTAAAACTTTGCTTCGCATTTTTGGTCATGTGGGAGGCTATCATAGATGTCCTTGAGATAGTGAAGAAAGATTCTATTAAACCAACATGTAATGGTGGAGCTTTAGGTTTAATTGGAAAAATAGAGAGCTTTGATTTTGTGTTCATCCTGCATTTGATGATAGAATTGTTGAGCATGACAGATATTTTGTCACATGCTTTGCAAAGGAAGGATCAAGACATAGTTGAAGCAATGCATTTGATCACGGATGTGAAAGATAGCTTGCAGGATATGAGGGAAAATGGATGGGAGCCATTACTCAAAAAAGTGAAAACATTCTGTGAGAAGAATGAGATTGAAGTGCCAGATATGGGTAAGGAAATAAATGTTAGAGGGACATCTAGACAAAGAAAGCAAAAGGTAACAAACATGCATTACTATCATGTTGAGATTTTTCTTGTCGCCATTGATGCCATCTTGACGGAGTTGAATCATCGGTTTAGTGAAATTAGTTCAGAGTTATTAGTATGTATGGCTGCTTTTAACCCAAGGAACTCCTTCTCTAATTTTGATATGGACAAACTTGTGAGGCCTGCTGAAATTTATGCTGAGGATTTTGACATTGGTGAACTTGTTGTTTTGCCAAATCAACTTAGACAGTTTGTGAACCATGCTAGAAGAACTCCAAAATTTCTTGGATGCACTGAACTTGGAAAAGTTGCTGGAATTATGGTGAAGACTAAAATGCACGAATCTTATAAATTGGTTTATCGTCTCATTGAGCTAACCTTGATACTACCGGTGGCAACGGCTTCAGTTGAAAGGATATTTTCAGCCATGTCTATTATAAAGACAGATTTGCGTAGTAAAATGAGTGATGACTGGCTCAATGACTTGATGATATGCTATAATGAGAAGGAGAAATTTAGAAAGATTGATAATGAAAAGATCAAAAAGCGGTTTCAAGATATGAAAAAGCGTCGTATGTTATTGCCTAAAATATTAGTGGTATGCTCTATTCTCTTCTAAATTCATAATTTGGCGGTCCAAATATGTTTGACTAATCAATTATGTCTATTTATGTAGATTGCTACTTCGGATGAATAATGTGTGTCAACGTCAAGCACTCAGGCGCCTGTCTATTAGTTTCATAATTTGGCCTTTCGGTATGAATGAACTGCTTCCTTTATTTTTCATGATGTATTTTGTGAATTTCATCGTTAACCAATGTTTTTAATATAAGACTACTTCTGGCTATCATATTTATCTATTGTGAGGGGTCACAATAGAGATAAGTCGGTGTAGCACTTTTGTTCAGCCGGGTCTAAATTTTTTCCTTGTTCAGCCACTCCTAAATTTTTTTCTGGCTTCGTCCCTGGCTGTAGACTGTCTGTCCAGGTTCATCAACTAAACCCACATGTTTTTATCATCGAATCCGGCCCAGTTGCCCTGCCCTCAAGCGTGTCCACGCAAAAACTTGCCGATGGAAATCTGCATGACCTTCATATTCTTAGTGGAACCAGCCTAGCACCAACACACGCATGTATCACACATGCACACGAATGTGCACCTTTCGTTCCTTTTTATATTCGGTCAATGATGCCATCTATATATTGTTCTTTTCTTTGCCTTTACGTATGGTTTCATGCTTACACGTGAGACTTGCTTTGACACATCCAGAACACGACTCACTCCAGCCCACACGTAACATGTGATGAAGGAAAAAGAAACCCACCGCACGAACCGAACACGAATCTGGCGCCTCCGCGCCTGGCTTCCACGACTAGTGCCTCAGCCAAAGGTCACGCACCCTGTTGCCGGCTTACCCTATATGCCTCCGTTCTAAAATAAATTAATGTCATTTTCGTTTCCTGATGAGTTGAATGTTTTGTAAATTTAATTTGACCAAATATATACAAGAAAATATTAATATTTATGTTACATAATAAGTATTATTAGATAGATGTTAAATATAGATGGCATCATTGACCGATCACTCGATCAGCCCCCTGCTCGTATTGCACCGACATGCAACTCCTTCGCATGCCTGCTGATCTTCACTGCTTGGAATCATGGCACCTACTTCCATCTGTCCTGTAATACAGTGCATTCTTGGAATTTTAAGGCAAATTAAGAGAGAATACAAAAGATGCATGTATCCTCATTTCATTTCCTAATCAGACGCTATCATCAACGTGATTAATGATGATTGGTTGAAAAATGAAAAGTATTTAATGCAAAAATGAATTTTATCTTCTAGAATGCATTGTATTTGAGGACAATTTTTTAATACTAGAATGTACTATATTACATGACAGAGGGAGTAGCCGTATAAACTTATAATCACGTGTCGTGCAGTTAACAGTTATACGTGACCTGCAGTTAACAGTTATTGCATTGTGACATCTTGACGGCAACCTCCGCAAGACGTCCTCGATAACTAATCCGGCTAAACCCTAGTCGTCGCCGACATTCCTATCAACCCGCTGTGTCCATACGCATGGTGTCACAGTCATGCTCCATCATGCGTCGTATCTGCGCTTTGCACCATCCATATATTGCACGACTTGTAGATAATCATCGAACTTCTATGTGATCTTCCACACAACCTCCAGAACCAACCTAACCAGCTCTTGATAC
This sequence comes from Miscanthus floridulus, assembly GCF_019320115.1. NCBI lineage: Eukaryota > Viridiplantae > Streptophyta > Magnoliopsida > Poales > Poaceae > Miscanthus > Miscanthus floridulus. The sequence continues at coordinate 31,901,334 of NC_089583.1, read as the reverse complement.
TAATATTATTAAAAATTATCCCCCACAGCTACAGGCTGCCCACTAATCTCTACACGTGGAAGCATTGATTGAATCTATCAAGACGAACATGCAAGATCGCAGACGAGACTAGAAGCACAATATTGTTAACGAGGTTCAGCTGAAGCCTACATTCCCAAGGGATAACTACGTGCGCTCCTCTCCAATACCAGCAACACCGGCAGCTCCAGGGTCCCAACAACATGCCGCCACCGTCGTCCCACGAACCCGTCAATATAGTCCACACTTCTCTTATTTATGAGGAGACATGGTTACATAGTCCTAGCACAACCAAACTCGTACATAATATTCGACACATATCTAACACCAACACTCACAGGAAGCAATCAATCAGTTATCTATTCAAAGTGCATTGAAGACCAGATAGGTCAGACTCCTTTCTTTTTTACATCTCGGTCTACCTTGCTTAGACAGTTTGAGGTGTGTTTTCTTGGGAGAGGTGGTTATGCTCAGAGATGTACAAATTAAAAAAAATTCTACGTTTTTTTTAATTTTAACCCTTTTTTTAATATAATTTTAAATCTAACACTGTCGGTTTTTTTTTAACTAACACTTTTGGCCGCGCCTATTGCCTTGGTGCGGCCAAATGCCTGTGCCGCGCCATGCATGGTGGTGCGGCACAGGGCTGACGTGGCGTGGGGCGGCCGGGGGGGCCGCTGACGTGGCGGGTCCTGCCACGCCACCGACCCTGGCGCGGCAGTGCCGCGCCCTATTGCATGCCGCGGCTAGACCAAACATACCGCACGAGCAGCCACACCACCTGGCCGCTGCGCCCGTCGCCGGCCCGGGCTACCTGGATGGTAGAATCGAAACGTGTTGCGCCCGTATTTTGTTGAGTTTTTTTCACGGCCGAATAGAGAATTTGATAAGCCAATGATTAGTTTTTCGTCTTTCATAATACGGTTATGCACCATTTTAACTAATCAATTACAAAAAATTGCCACCGGTGTCCAGATACGCCGGGACTACCGGTTCCCGAACGCAGGGTACTTAATCTCGTCGGCAGTGCTGCCGCGACTCAACGAAATGAATAAGAAGCAAGTTGACAAGCTGCCACATGACATATTCATTGTTTTGACATAAGTTTGACATAACATAACCAAATAACCCCGCAAGTTTCGGATGCCAATATTCGTTTGACCTAAACAAACTAAGACCCAGGAGTGTAAGGATCCCTCGGATGCCTCTGTCTCTTCGGATTTGTTGGCAACACATTGGGAGTGTAGCCAACGTCGGTATGGTCGCGTCGACGGTGCGTACGGCTTGTACCCTGTAGGTATATGATATGCACGATTACTTATAATTCTTTATGATCGTTAGTTCATGGAGCCTACATACCGAAACAAACTATCTTTGTTAGTACCTATGAGGCTCCTTGGGTGCCAAACGGGGCACCACCTAGCTGAGACATGCCGATCTCGTCCTGCGGCCATTCGTCCCACTGGGCGTGCTGTCCACGGAAGCCCGAGGGTTTGTCGTCGTCATCATCGTCCTCCTCCTCATCCTCGGTTGCAGGGTCCTTCCCAGCACTATGATGTGGTGTTGTACGCACCACGGAAGTGGCATCATGCGTCATCGGCTGAGAAGAGCCGGCTGGTGTCCTCAAAGAGGCTGAAGACGTGCCACCCGACCGCGCAGAGAGTGACGGTTCCTCATAAGGAGTGTCCATGCAGCTCAACTTCTGAGCTAGCTTCCTGCAGCTCTTCTTCACCTTATGCATAAATAGACGTTAAAGTTAGTTCATTAGCCAAGCGCATATACAATAAAGACATATTTTTGAAATGGGCAAGTTTATGTTTACCTCCACAAAAGCCGCGAGAACGCCATGTTTACCTCCACAAAAGCCGCGAGAACGCCTGGCCCCTGCCCTCTAGACTCGTGAAGCCAGAACGCTGCTTCATTGGACAGTCTTGCCAATTGTGTCGCCTGGGTACAGAAACGCGGTTGAACAGTTTTAGTACACATACTTAATACCAAAAGGATAACAAATTGTAACATTCAAGTATCTTACCACGTATCTTTGAAACGGGGATCTCTATAGCTGTGTGTCCTCCCTAGTGGTGATGTCATACACATCTTCGATGACATCTTCCTCCGAGTCCTCGTCAATCGCCACGTTAGTGTACGGAGGCTTGATATGTGTCCTCGTAGACCTGTGAAGCCACCGCAGGTACTCATCGAAGGTGTGCTGGTCGTGTGGAGGACCCGCAAGGACCACATGTGGTACCCTGGTCTGCCACAAATGGATGTACGAGCTATGTGTCACGCGCCAATCCTTGGTCTTGTACCTCTTCCTGCTGTCAAACCTGCAACAAAATGATATTAGTTGTACCAAACACACATCTGAATTATAGCATTGTTATTAATTGATAATGCACCCGTGCAATACTTGATTGGTGGAGTAAAGCGGTGGTGGGACAGCCTGTCATTCTTCTAAACTGTCTACAGACCCGGATGGGCAAGTGAATCTTGACCACATGGAAGAAAATAATAGGGACATCGCAGCGATACTCGTCCCTAGTGACAGGGCTCAGATAGTCCTGGAGCTCCGGATAATCCCAAGGACATCAAAACACCTGAAATTTCATAATTGTGTTAGGTTGTGATATAGTGTACATCGAAGAAGACACTGCTACGATAGTATAGAGAGCGTAACCTGGTACTGTGTCAGGACGTCGAGACCGTTCGTATACTCCCTGTACTTGCGCCACGCATTCCCTCTAACTAACTGTGCTTCCGTCCAAATATACAGAGTTATAGGGAGTGTATCATGCCCGTTCTATTGCTGCATTGAACACGATAATGAATTAGCAACAAATAATCTCATCATATCTAACTGCCTGGAAGAATATAATGAACCGAAGTACTTACCGGTAAACCATTATTAAGGGACCTTCCAACGGGCAATCGTTCCCAACACCAAACCTAGAGTAGGTAGGAGCAACCCCCAAGGTTCACATGTCCTGATGTGCGACGGCAGGCAACGCATAGCTGTCGATACGTCCATATCAGGACTGCGCTGCCCCAGTTGTACCCCGCTATGTTCTCCAACGGCTGGCGAAGTATGTCAAGGAAGATCCAGCTGATGGTGTTGCCCGAGGCATCTGGGAAGAGGAAAGCACCAAGAAAGTGCCAGAGCCACACTCGAGCGAACCTGTCGATCTGTGTCTCCTCAGCTTGTGGGTCCAAGTACTCAAAATGCTCTGTGATCTAGAACGACGAAACACCGGAACTTTTCCTGTAATTGATCAAAGAAAATAAAACCCGATGCTAGCTGTAAAGCAATGCAAGTATTAAATAGGCTTGAATTACTCACTTATTTTTCTTGGAAGCATAGTCGTCCGGTGAAAGAAAACCAGTAAACTGAGCCACCAGCTCCCACCAGTGATCGTTGTCAACTATCCTTGTCACTGAAAGTCCCCCCAACCGAAGGCCTAAAATAGCCTTCACGTCCTGCAACGTCAAGGTCATCTCACCACAAAGTAGGTGAAACGTGTGGGTCTCAGGCCTCCGCCTGTTATAAGAATAGAACGACTGTTAGTTGCCTCCAATTTGTTACAAGAAAGTTTACGTACAAAGAATACACTCGCACATGTCTACAGCTGCAGTAAGTAGTGCTGGATCAAGAGGCGGAAGACCATGGTTGACAACATGGACAAGCTCGAGAAAACCGGCATGCCGTATGTATGGCGTATAACGCTCGTCCCACTGATGCGCCTTCTGGTGTGAGTGCGGAGCCTCAAAGGAGGCAAGGACATCTCTGCGTCGTTGTCACTCAAGATGTGTGCTCGGTGTTGGTCGTCGTACTCCACCTCCAGAATAGGGTACAACGGGTGCTGCGTGAGAGGGGTCATCCTGTTACAAATTGATAAACAAAAGCGTTAGAGTATTCAAATTAACAAAATTCAAGTTAACATTAGTAAGTTCACAAACAAATTCACTAACCTAACTAGCCTAAATCTCTAAACCCAAAATCCTAAGTATACTAGATAATAAATACATAATCCATCCATATAAAACTTTGGTTCTAAAATTACAAGTAATCTCTCCGTTTCAAAATAAATACACATCTTACTTCTCGAGTAGTCAAATATGTTTAAGTTTGATCAAAACTGAAAAAACAGTATCATTATTTCTATCTCCGTCTCAAAATAAATACACATTTTGCTTCTCGAGTATCAATATTTCTATCTCCTAATAAGTTTATTACGAAAGTATCATAAATATTAGTACGCTATTATATAAATTTGGTCAAAGACACTAATAGTAGATACAAAAAAATACTAACTATACTACAGAATAACAAAAAAAATATGAAATCGAGAGGGAGGTACCTTAGGAGTGGCCGGCCTTGACGCGCCGGCGTTCGTGGCGCGGCCGGCTAGGGCGCTGCGCAGCGGGAGTGGCCGGGCGCGGCGTGGGCGAGCGGCCGAGGCCGGGCGGGCGGGTGCGCGGCGTGGACGGGCGGGCGCAGGCTCGTGCGGCCGCAGGCAGGGTGCTGGCGGCCGTGGCGGCGTTCGGGCGGGCGAGCAGGGCAAGGGTGCGTGCGGGCGGCTCGCGCGCGGTATATATCTGGTCCTGCCACGCCACAGATCAGGGCGCGGCACTGCCGCGCCATGATCGGTGGTGCGGCAGGACCCGCCACGTCAGCGGCCCTCCCGGCTGCCCCACGCCACGTCAGCCCTGTGCCGCGCCACCATGCATGGCGCGGCACAGGCATTTGGCCACGCCAGGGTAATAGGCGCGGCCAAAAGTGTTAGTTTAAAAAAAAACCGACAGTGTTAGATTTAAAATTATATTCAAAAAAGGGTTAAAATTAAAAAAAAAATCTACATGGCAGACAGTGTGTTGGGATCATTGTCGTTGGGCTGCAAAATCTTCGTTGCACTGCATCCTGAGTTAATGCATCTGCAGTAAGACCTGAAAACTTTCCAACTTTATATTAGATATTGGCAATGTCAGCAAATTTATTCATCGCAAAGAAATCAAGATAATCCTGGTGTTTCAAATTGCAAAAAATGGTGGTGGTAACTAGCTGGTTTCTCTAAGGCTCAATATTTAAGAATTTTACTTGCATGGTATCACTTACTCCTCAGTCACAAAAAATTGATGTTTTAGGATTTTTAGGACTGATTGCTGCTCAACAGAAATTTCCCATGTACCCTTATTTATTGAAGGTGAACCATGCATGCTAATTAAGAAATATAAGCATCTTATTAAAAGAATGCATGAGGGCATGCAAACCCCAATCTCAACTCTCAAGCTCATATGGGCCAAATCTATTGCTAAGAGCTAATCAAGTTTTTTAGAACATTAATTCTTTCAATCCTACAACATCAAATTTTCTGGGACAGAGGGAGTGCATAGCAATTGTATCACCTTCCCAATGTAAATTGGTAGCTGGATGTCATGTCGCAATGAGTATAATTAAAATACTTGTGCAAACTAATACTCCTTCCAAATGTAGTTTAAGGAAGTTAACTTTTTGGTGCTCGGGATGACACCATTTTGAATTTTCAAGGTAGCATTATTTCCCATCAAAAGTTTTATGAGGGAAACCAAGCGCTAAGATTATGGCTTATTGGTAACTATAGTTAGGGAAATGGGATAGTAACCAATAGAGGTGTTCTCACTTATTGTTTTCTGTTCATGAAACCGAAACAATAAGTAATACTACTGTACAGAGTATCATGAAACCAGACTATTTTGATTTGGGCTTGAAATCATCATCAAAATCTTTTTCAATTTATGATATAGTCCTTAAATAATCTATTTGTGATGCAGAATTTCAAGTTAAAATCCTTTTAAATGTTAAAAAGGTAAAAATGGTAAATTAAATACTGGAATAAAAAAACTCGACCTGCAGGGGGTAAGCCGCCCCTGGGCATTGCTATAAGAGAGAAGACCTTCTCACACAGGTCAAGAAACCCCCCGAACCCCTGCCCCACCCTGACACAGGGGCACCGTTGCATGCCTTGTGAGAACCGGGCCGGGCCTTTTGACCTGTGCTTTGGCCGTGGGACAAACGAGATTTTTTTAACCCCAACCTGAAATTTGCTCCCACAGGGGAGTCGAACTCAGGACCTGAGGAGTGCTGCCAAGGCCACCTAACCAGTTCAGATAGGCACCCTAGAAATGATGTTTTATCGTTAATGCCTAGCTTTTTTTTTGGGAACAAAAACAAATGTTAATGCCTAGCTTAGGGTTGGTTCTAGTGTCAGATGTTTCTTTCTCGGAAGTGGGGATGTGGCTCAGCAAATGTAATAGCATAGTGTTAAATTATATGCTAAAGAACCTACTGAAAACAAAAACGAATTAATACTCCAAAAAAGAAAGCGTGATGCCAACAAATATCATGTCTGGGTAGAGTTTGCGTGCTTGCGTTCATAAGGAGTGTACATGCATTGCGAAGGTCCTGCTTTGTTCTGCGTAATTCTCAAAAAAGAAATTACTCTATCTAGTAAAAAATACTTGACACCATTGACTTCTTTTGGTCTTTGAGTTTTAACTTTGTGGACCGGTTTTTATTATTCGAATATTATAATTATAATATCTAATAAATATGAGATTATAACTATAGACAATCAAAGTTTAAAAAGTTTGACCGGATTTTGGTCAAAGCACCAAGTATTGAGTAAAACACAACTGACATAGGCCACAATATCTCCTCACCTTGAAAATTTAGATCCAGATATATTCTTCTCATGATAAATTTTCCAATTCCAACCATCATCGTGGAGATCTGTGTATGTCATAACTTTTAGCACTATAGACCTCCTCCTTGTCGAACTATTCCTATATGTAAGGAGAAAATTAGTTGAAATTCTCACAAATAAAGGATTGGGAGGTAAATATGAACAATACAATAAATTAATTAATTGTAGCAGTACTGGCTATGTTATCGGTTGCTTGCTGTTAGGGAACTTCTCAGTTCTCACTAATAAAAGGGGCCCCCACAATCTCCTCTTTAGGTACTCCACCTCGGCATGGCTGGCTGCCTTAGAGGGCCTTCAGTCTGGCCTACACCAGAACCTACATCCTCTACACTAAGCCCAGTTCCCAAGTCACCAATTTGCTAACTTTTGGTAAATCAATCTCTCTATACTTGTCCCCTCACTTGATATGTTGTCAAAGGATGCTTGGAGGAGTACATGGTTCTGTGGTTTTAAATCTAAAATTATTTCATCAACAAGATGGAATAACAAATTTCAAATTTGTATACCGAAGAGGATGGACCCAATCATACTTATCACATCCAAAACACAAAATTAACCACTTAGTGAATAAGTATGTTGGCAGGTGTAACATGAATTGCAATATTTTCTACCAAACCCCCATTTCTGTTCAAAAAACAGTATTTCCTTTTATTCCTAAAAGGGTACCCACAAGTTCCGAGGACCACTATGCTTAAAATGAAATGAGATGCAACAAACTAGAAGTCCCTAGTAATGTATCAAGAAGGATCTGATATTCCATATATGATAATTTTTGTACTCTGGCTCAAAATTTAAGTTGTTTAGGAATCTAACATGGTCTCAAGTAGTTTAACACTTCGACTAGCAAACTATAAAAATATTTTATTTGAAATCAAAATAATTATGTATCATGAACCATTTTTCATGATGAGGCACTAACATCAATTTTATGTTTTTAATCTACATAATTCCTTATAAATTGATCCGATCCATAAGAGAATATTTAATCAACATGGATCCTAGAACAAATAGAGAACATGCGTGAGAGGAGAAGCGCTTCTGGATGCCGAATAGAGGAGCTGGAGCCGGAGCCATTTTGGGCGTACGAATGTAGAGCCACATTTTTTGTGCTCCGGCCTCTCGGCTCAGGCTCCGGCTGCAGAGCAGTGCACACGAGCCGTGCCAAACACGGCCTAAATTATACTTTGGGACATATAGGGAGTAACTAGAAACAGTCCTATGTTTGTAATAACTATCAGATCATTATGAATTAGAGAGGAACCTTACATTTTTATGTACTAATTGGTATCAAGAAAGGAACTAGGATTTTTGGAATATCCTACCAACTAAGGTTACCTTCAAAATAATATTACAATATGAATGCCTGTCCAACTAACTGTTAATTGACATGTTGAATTTTTTTAATATGAAAATTGTTTTAAAAGAACATTCATATACCTTGAACCAACCGCTAGCTGCTCAAGACGGTCCTCCATCAAATTTCCAACAAAATCAAGTTTCGGGCACCTGACCACTTGTAATTCTGAAACAGATAATGAATAAGCATACACAGATAGCAGTTCTTTGCAGTCACTAATTTCCAACTTCCTCAAGGTCTTCATTTGACGTGGGAAACTAATAAAATTAATCTTTTGGAAACCTTCAATCTTCAGCGACTCAAGCAGTGGAAGTTCTGAGAAGGATGGCAGTACTGGTCCACCAAAATGAAATGAAAGATGCACTAGGGAATTAAGGCGAGGCAAACTTATGAGTTTTGGGCACCTACTAATTGAAAGACGGCAAAGCCGTGGATAATCCCCTTCACTTGTGGCAACCCAAAACTGCAAGCTATACATCTCACTTAACGTTAATACCTCCAGTGATGGGAATCTTGGAGAGTATATTCTTTCAGTGGCCAAAGAATTTCTATTAATGCCAAAGCTTTGTATAAGATTCATTCTCTGTATGAAGAGATTTTTAAGGGATGGCAGGTCACCGAGGCATGGAAGCTCATTACACTCATGGCAGTTATCAAGTGTAACTGAGACAAGCTTGCAGAGGTAAGAGTCCTGCATCCAGACAGGAAAGAGATCACTAGGATAATTTCGAATGATAAGCTGCTGAAGCTTGCTATTTGGTTGAAGATTTTGAAGAATCACATAACCAATTTCTTTGCCAAAATCATCATCCATGTCTTCATCACTGTAAGACCATTCCAACGTCAGAGCTTGTAGGAAGTGCTTGTTGGCTATATTTGCTTCTCTGGCATCATCAGCTTTCTCAATATTCTCAAGCCCTGTAGTATGAACATGTCCTCTTAGTCCATTAAGATTCTTCAACTCCCCAATTGAACAATGCAATAAATTATTCCCAACGTAAAATACTGCCAACGTTTGGAGATCAGTCAGCTGTCCAATACCATGAGGCATGCCAACTTGTACATTGCCTTGTTCATTTCGCACATCAAGGTGTCGCAGGTTTGTTAAACTGCTTGTACTTCTTGGTAAGTTAATGAGATGGCAACAATCCTTGAGTTCCAATGTTTGCAGAGTGGTTACCTGTCCTATCTCAAAAGGAAGGCCATTGATCTTTGTGTTGTTGAGAGCCAAGAGCCGCAAGTGTTTCATGTTCCTAATAGAACTTGGAAGCTCTAGAATGTCTGTATAGCTCAAATCCAATGACCTTAAGAATCTACTTTTTAAACAAAGGTCATCCAAACCAAAAATTTTCACAACTGGGAAAGATCTCCTGACAACCAAAAATGACTGCAGATTTCTAACTTCCATAGAAGGTGCAACAGTCTTAAAATCTGAAAGGACAAGGGATAGGTGGGAAATGTTTTCAGGTAAGCTGCAGAAGGGTTTCTCACACCTAAAGCATTCATCCTTTGAAAAAGACAGTGCTAGATCATGAAACAGCTCATGCATAACAAACTTATCTTCTTGGTCATTATGAAAGGGAGAACGCTGAAAAAATGATCTGCAGAACAACTCATCAAAATAATGAAGGCCAATATCTTCTGGCTGACTACTTTCTTCAGGGAAGACAAAACCTTGAGCTATCCATAATCGGATGATGTGATTCCTGATAAAAATATAATCTCTGGGGAATAGAGAACAAAATTTGAAGCACTGCTGCAGGTGTGCTGGCAAAAGATTGTAACAAAGTCTTAATGCTGGCAAGATACCACCAACAAGCATATCAATTTCAGAAAAGCCAATCTCAGAATGACAAAACAACCCACTTAGTGCTTTTACACACAGTGCATTACCACCACATTTCTCAACAATCTTCCAGGCAACAGATTCTAACTCAGCGTTAAAATTCACATCTAAACCACTGAGTACATGTCCCTTGAAAATCATAAAGCATTCTTCTTTGGATAGAGAACTCAATTGATAGGTTTGCATTGCTCCGACCAGGTTAGCGACTTCCTTGCTCTTAGTGGTTACAATGAGAGCGCTTCCTTTCGCACAAACATTTAGTAGTATCCATAAATCATTCCAGAAATATTGGCTCTTGACATCCGAATCATCCAGTACAAGTAACAGCCTCTTTCCAGTAAGTTCCTCTATTACAATTTCTTCGAGAACGGTGATTGGGGCATCACTGTAATGGGAACAAGTTGTAAACTCTACTATTTTCCCTAATAGCCTCTTTTTATCACACATGTATACCCATATTCTCAAATCAAAAGCTTCCAAAATCATTTGATCATTGTAAATTTGATGGACCAGCTCAGATTTGCCCATGCCACTTTCACCAACTATGCAAATAGAAGTGACTATCTGGTCAGCAGTAGCATCATCATTATCTGAACCATGACACAGTAACTTGTTAATGATACTTTGCTTGTGAGACGTATACAGATGCAGAACAGCAGCCTGTGTGGAAAAATAGATTGTCAGATTGATATATTAAAAATCGGAACGATGATATACATGAGAGATTAGGGGTAGCGCCAATTGAAGAAAAGCTTGTCCAACACCGGTTGAGATAGTTTGGACATGTGCAACGGAGACCTCCAGATGCACCGGTGCGTAGTGGAATCCTAAGTCAGGATAGTAACGTGAAGAAAGGCAGAGGAAGACCAAAGTTGACTTGGGTAGAGGCAATAAAAGGAGACTTGAAAGGATGGAATATACCCAAAGACTTAGCCTTAGATAGGAGTGCTTGGAAGACAGCTATTCACGTGCCTGAACATTGATTGCTTCTGTTGGGTTTCAACTCTAGCCTACCCCAACTTGTTTGGGACTTAAAGGCTTTGTTGCTGTTGTTGTTGTTGTTGTTGATATATTAAAAATCAGTGTCCTTCAATTGATCGTTAACTAGAACTAGTCGTATGATTAAAGGTATTATAACCTTCGGGTAGCAGTGAAGATGGATCTGGTTCTTCCTCCACCATCTTGACATGTCCAGCCAGTTTCCAAGATGTCGAAAGGAATAAGAAAAACATTGGGTACTTATATGGGTTGACAGCGTTAGGTACTTCAAATTTGCAAGCTTAGATACACATTCAACATCCAAGTCCACTCCATGACAGCCTGATAAATTCATGGACTTCAGTCCCTGAAGGCTGCCAAATGGTTGTGGAAGCTGTTTCAGTCTTTTGCATTCTGATAGGTTTAGAATCTCTAAATGACCAAGGTTGACAAAAGAATCAGGCAAAGTTTCAAGACTGGAGCAGCCAGACAAATCCAACAATCTGAGCTTGGAAGACTCACAAATTGATTCTGGGAGATTCTTTAGCTTCTGGCAGCATGAAAGAACAAGAATCTGCAAGTTCTGCAGGCTTCCTACTGATGGTGGTAATATGTGAAGAGAAGAACAGCAAGAGAGGTTGAGTGCAGCGAGATTATGAAGGTTGCCAAGGGAAGCTGGCAGTTGTGTAAGCCCATTGCAACCTGAGAGATCCAAATACAGAAGATGTCTTATAGCTGTTAGCAGCAAGTATATAGGTTCAGCCACGCCTGCTGGTATTCTCTGTGCTTTCACTCTAGTTACCTTGTCATGACAAGACAGATCATCAAAAGCAAACACTGGAAGTTCCTGTTTCTCATTGGTATCCTCGGCACCAGATATGCTCATAATGCCTAAAATACCACGACACAAGAGGATGCAATACATGATTGAAGGGCTAAGAGATACCATTATTCGGCAGTTGTTAAGATTGGCACCACATATTTCACGAATATGATGTATGGAACCCTCTAGTGTCTCAATGGTTGACAAGATCCTTAGTTCCTCCCCACAATGAAACTGGGAGGGGCTTGTAGTTGCAGATGTCATTTTGGATGAACTCGCTGACACCTTAGACCATTCCTTCTTGTGGCTTTCTCCATTCCCATGTATGGTGAGGACCATCTTGTAGTAGACATACTGGAGGCACTCTTGGGCATTGGATGTCAAATATTTTAAGGTTTGATACCAAGCATCAGACAGCGGTGCTTGCGCATTGGGGGGGGCACTGAGCATGACGAGGTGTTGGTGTCCCCTGACATGGACAAGCTGCTGAAAGAGCCGCCTGATGGAGCTTTGGAGATGGAAAGGCGAGTAGGGATCAGTCAGCTCTATCCTGGCCGTGGGAGTTGCTAGAGGAAGCTGCGACGGCGGCCGCGGCGGCGCCGTAGGAAATGGTTGCAGAAAGCTATCGGATTGTTGCACGGGATGCTTAGGTAACTGCAGGATCGATATGCTGAAGCTATCGGATTCCACGGGCTGCTTCGGTAGTCCTGGGGGCTGGATCTGGATCTGGATGGAGACGGAGACGGAAGTCCTTCTTGCAGTCGCCTTTGCGCGTGTAGTCGATTAAGAGGTGGCCCTGTCCTGCTCTGGCGGCCTTGCCGGCACCGGCACTACGGTAGAAGGAGACAGTGTCCCCCGCATCGAGGCACTTCTCCTTGACGAAGTCGCCCCATTCCTTGGTCAAGATGTACCTCATAAGGATCCAGTAGGAGCAACGGAAGCGCCATGGCTTGCCAGAGCGGTCCTCGAAGATGTACTCGGGGTCCTCCCCGTCCTTGTCGTTGGCCGCCGCCGCGTCCAGTTCGAAGAGCCTCTCCGCGTGTTGTTTCGGGAGCACCAACTGGTCCAGCTTCCCCACGTCCACCGGCGACAGCACCTTGCTGAAAATAAGTTCCTCCGCCTGGCGCTCCCTCTCCTTCCTCTTCCTCTTCCTCTTCATACCTGCGGCTCTCGGTTCTTCCGGCATAGCAGCCGCCTTCTTCCCGGCCTCCCACCTCCTTTCTCAGCCTTCGCTTATCTTTGGCTGTTTCACTGTCACACTCACTTCTGGGGCTTCGATAGCAGAGGCGACACCGCTGCGTTTTCAGGGGATCTGCCTATTTCCACAGCGAAAATGGTTCCGATCAGATTTTGACATCGGGACGAGAGAGCGTGGAAAGCGGCAAAGGCTGCCTTGCCTCCTTTTTTAAAGACCTTTGCAGGGAGGGTACGTGCACCACGTGGGTACAGAAACATTCGCCGTCACCTTCTAGGGCCATGTTTAGTTGGCAGAAATCGGCGCCGGCCGAATTCCTGTAGACTACTGGAGCGTTTTGTTTTTATTTGGTAATAATTGTCCAATCGTTGACTTAATTAGGCTGAAAACGTTCATCTCGTAAAGTACAACCAAACTGTGTAATTAGTTTTTGATTTCGTCAACATTTAGTACTCCATGCATATACCGCAAATTTGATGTGACGGAAAATCTTCTTTTTGCATAGTGCTCAAGTTTAGAATTGGGGGTGAACTAAACATGACCTAGGAGCGCTTTGCGTTACCTTCTTCTTTTTTTCCCAGACGAACCAGATCCCTCAAACAAAACTCTGTGTGTGTTTGGTTTAGAGAGCACGTGGGTTGGATTGATTATATCTTAATTTTTTAGGTTAGGTTAGTTTTATTTGTTCTTTGGTTATTGGGTTGAGGTTGTTCCTCATTTTCCGTTTAGGCTAAAAAAAAATCCGATGAATAGTACCACTTTCGTCTTATTTGGTAAATATTGTCCAACCGTAGATCAACTAGGGTCAAAAGATTCATCTCATGATTTCCAATTAAACTGTGTAATTAGTTATTTTTTTATCTACATTTAATACTCTATACAAGCGGCTAAAAATTGATGTGATGGAGAGAGTGAAAAACATAAAATTTGGATGGCATCTAAATAAGGCCTCAGTTCGAGAAGAATAAAGAGTGGGTTGATATCCTCAGCATGCAGAGCCTACACGTCAACCTCTCTTCCCGCATCACATGCTCACCATGTGCTTTTCTTCCTCCCCTGCTTGCCGGACTCCATGTCCACCCCCTCGCTTGCGCCTGCTTGCTGCTACGGCTCCCATCTCGGTTGCGTGGCTGCCGTCGGCCTCTACTCGCTTGCGTCGGTGCTGCCGGCGCTTTAGCCCATACTAGCCCAGTCTAATGTTGTCGGCGCCACGGATTTTGCTCTCACCGGTAGAGACGTCGCGGGCCCTCTACTTGCTCGCGTCGGTGTGGCCGCCGCGACCCGCTGCTCACGCTGGTCCAGTGCCACCGCGGTGGATCTAGCTCTCGGTCGCACGACCCTCATGCCCGGTTTTGTTCCCTCCCAAAATGTCCAAATTTTTTAAGATTCTTCATCATATCGAATCTTTGGACGCATACATGAAGCATTAAATATAAATAAAAAATAAAACTAATTACACAGTTTAGACGAAATCCACGAGACGAATCTTTTAAGCCTAATTAGACTATAATTGGACATTAATTGTCAAATAACAACGAAAACGCTACAGTGCCATTTTGCCAAAAATTTTGGCAACCAAACTGGCCCTCAGCTCGCCCGTGCCTCGCATGTTTTGCCCCGTCGTTGTGGACCTCAGCTCGGCTGCGTTGGTTCTCTGCTCACCCGCGCCTCACATGCCTATCGTGAAGTGGGTCGCTCTCGCTACTACAGAAACCACTTTTAGGGGTGGCTCATAACCCTTTCTAGGGGTGGTTTGGCCAGCCGCCCCTACCGAACCGTCTCTATAAATCATGCATTTGTAGGGGCGGTTCTCAGGCCGTCCCTACAAATCGATTAGTAGGGGCGGCTCGTATTACCAGCCGTCCCTACAAATCGATTTGTAGGGGCGGCTATAGTACCAGCCGCCCCTACAAATCGATTTGTAGGGGCGGCTGTAGTACTAGCCGCCTCTATAATACCTGTTTGTAGGGGCGGTTCAATCTAGAACCGCCCCTACAGTACGTTTTCTCGTAAAAAAATTCAAATTTACAATTCAAATTCGACCAGAACACTGTTTGTTTCTGCGTATTCCATCCAGCATTCGTGTTGCTGAACGCCCCGCGACCAATGTTCCGAACCGCGTTCGCGTTGCCGAACGCCCCGCGACCAACATTCCGAACCGCGTTCGCGTTACCGAATGCCCCGCGACCAGCATTCCGAACCGCTTAGGCTACAAGCACAAGAGTATTATATAAACTACAATTACAAGTCCAATTCATAAGAATATATACAATCCATCATTAAATATACAAATTTCATACATATTGTTATCAACGCCCTAGAGCTAGCCTTTCAGTCTCACGAAGGTGTTGGTACTGAGGATTTCTACCTAAGTCAGACTCTCGCTCATGGTAGACGCCTTTGACGTGTACAATCTGGTCCTAATATGAAGTTACAGAGGTCGCCGACGAGCTCTAAGAGTTGGTCATCCTTATATGGGTCTCTTTTCATTCCTTTCTCTTCTTTCCACTACAAAAGAACAAGTTTCGATTTAGTATTTCATACCATGTACAAAGTTTTTATACTACGGGTGAAGAGATTCAAACTTACCCTTAAGGGGTGTCTCCTGTAGGCACCGGTGTTACTCATCATAGAACATATATAGTATCCATAGTGTACACTTTTAGGCTTCTGCTTAGGGCACTATGTGTTTTGCATATAAAAATGTTAAGTAATGCTTTTGACAGCCATGTAATGGAGTACTAAAGAAGTAAGTTACACTTACCGCATATAGTGTTTTTATAACCAGGTTTTTCCTTCCTTGCTGGATCATACCTTCCATGATGATTAGTGACATAGAATCTAAATGCCATGTTCGAATTATTTTAGCAAATACAACTTGTTAGTATCCAAAAGTGAACGTTACAAGTATGTATACAAATATATAAGCTAATGAGGATTGTCGATATGTATACGTCTTGAGAATCGATATGAAGTCTTTGTATGTCACCGGGTCCCTATCTATTGAATCAAAGACCTATGCCATACTCCTCCCGACATCGATGGCTATACAAATCCAGTGGTTGCTGCATGGATTTAATCATAAAACTAGATAAGTTTTTTTGCATCGAATAAAATATATCGAACAAAGCTTTAAGTATAGAGTTGAACTTACTCGAAGTTGTATGGTAGCCATATAGTAGAGTGTTGTTGGAGAGTTTTGAAAGCCAGGGCAATGTATGCCGCAACCTTAAGGGACTCTTTCCTTAGTTTCGTCGTACGGATGTGCTCTTTCTCCCGAAGAGTCTTTGCAGCAGCTAGCTCTTTGGCATCCAGTTTCCACTATTTAGGGTAATTAAAATTTGTTTGGGCTATAGCTTGAGGGTCTAGATACCCGACTTTTACACTTGGCATTTGTTTGATAATGTGCACTTGTATTCTATAAATCACGGCGTGGGTTAGTTACAACAAAATTCAAAGATTACATTCATATCATATCGGGAGGACAAAGACTTATAGGCACCACGTGCGAATTAGATTCATCTCCATTTCTCCCAGGTGAAAGCGTGTGTGCATGTCATTGAAGTCAAAGACAATTTTCTCGGCTGGGCTTCCAAATATGCTGGTGGGGAAGTATGCTTGTATGAGGTCTATGCTCGTTGGGAGAACACGCAAGTACCAATCATGGAACCTTCTCATTCTAAGTGATAGGCGCTGGATGTCCCGGTTTGGTAGGAAGGGCTTTCCTCTTTCATATGTTTTCGGGCAATCCTTTGACCATTTGATGGCATCATCATTTGGATACTGCTTTGTAATTTGGTGGAGTTTGCTAGTGACGGCCTCCTCAGAACCCCGTGATGGAACTTTTTTAACTTGGTTCTCAGGCTTGAACTGGTCATGGGAATACCACTTGGACACCGACGAGACATCTTTCATCGGAACATAAATTGGCCTTATGGTGATTGGATGCTTCTTTCGAAGTTCCCATTCAGGCACGTCCTCATCTTCTTATGCATCACCTTCTTCAGGAGGCACTCGTTGTTCATGTATCTGCTGTGCTTATTGAGAAGACTATGGCATCTCATCATGCACTTGCTTAGTACAAGCTAGAGAAGGTTGTGGCATCTCATCAGGCACATGCTCGCAAAGAGGCGGGGAAGAATGTGGCATCTCAAGAATGTGGTGGTCACGAGACGGTGAAAATATCTCCTCGACCTCAACAATTTGCTCCAAATTTGGGAGAGGGGGAGGCGGCAAAGAAGCAGTCAATATAATGTCATATTTGTGCCAGAGGATGAACTGCCCCATAACGTCTCCAAGTAACACCAGCCCCTCGGGAGTTGCGTAGTCTATCCTCCACTGCATAAACTCGGGCTTCACGGTATGCACCTCGACCCTAGTGTAGTCCGGTGGCATCTTATTATTGTGGTGTAAGCCACCGGGAGGATGTGCCACACCCGTTGCCACCTCCATCACAGTATTCTACCGGCCGCTGAGAAACACCAAGGTTCAACTAGTTGGTTCTCGTATGCGATCGACGGGGGTTGTGGCTGCAGTGGAACCTTGGCTGCTAGGAACTTTCGGAGGGCTGCCAACTAATGCCAGTTCTCCCGGTGGCGTCACTAATATCCGTGGCTCCATAGACAGTCCTTGCTCCTCCAACGCCTTCGCAACTAGAGCCTTCACTTGGAGCTCAAGACTAGTCTCTCGGTCTCTGTCATGTTTCTTGTACATGTGCCTGTCCTCTTCGAATCCTTGCTTCCTAGGTCATCCTTTTCCCTAGCCCCCTGGTGCAGCTTGTGTGCTCCATGTTTCCTAAGCCAAGGCTAAGCTCGTCCCTCTCTCTAGACAGATTGAATGAGCCCTTCTCGTCTTCAGCATATTTTAGTATCCTTGATACTGCCTCTTGGGTCTCCGGCTTATCAAACTTAAGATTACCACCGGATGATTCTGTACTCCTCACATATATCCAATTCCTTGAGCGTACCTTCAAATTTGTCACATCGATATTCCCAGCAGTTGTGGCCTCTTCGTCCATCTTCCTAAACTGCTCTTCCTTGGCATAGTAGCCACCGAGGCCTAAATGATGGTGGTGTTTGTTCCTCTTTCGCCAGCTCGGTGTTACAGGCACTGAGCTCCAATGCCTCCGGTGAAGTCTTTTGAGCCACGAGCTCCTCCCATTGACTAGGAGTTATTTTGCCAAACTCGTTGAAGGGAGTTAACCCCTTTTGGATATACTTCGTGTTGAGCTCCGACCTCCAACGTCGGAATGACTCTCCCATTATCCTAAAAGCATTTTTTTACCAGTTCGTGCTTACCCTCCGGAAATCTAAAATTAAGCTTCAGCTGCCTATCCCATAGTTCATTCTTTTTGTTCTCTAATATCTCTTTCCAGCTAGGGATTGCTGGGTTCAATTTATCTCTTACTAGGGCCCCGATCACATTACGAAATCGTCCTCTTAATTCCTTCGGCTCAAGGATCTCCCCTGCTGGCTTGACCTCCATTATCACATAGCATGCCTTATCTGTATATAGATTTCCTTTTATATCCCCTTGTTTCCTCTTAGGCTTGGTAGTCGTGGTTGTGTCTTGAGGTTGTGGAGCAGAGGCATCGTGATCCGTCTCTGTGGCTGTTGCCTCTACTCTCCTTTTCTCTACTCCATCTTGTCCAGCGAGATGTCGCGGACGTCGACATCGTCTTTTCTGAGTTTCAGGAGGGACCTGTATATACAACAGGTCAAAGTGTTAGCAGAGGTAATACAGCCAAAGCTTTAGCAAAATTTACAAGCTAAGGCTTTTTCCCTACCTTCTTGTTCGGGTCAAAATCCTTGTCCAAATCTTCCTCCGTTGGCCTCCTTCTGGCTTCACGTGGGAAAGGATCCTTGAGACTTACATATTCCTCTTCTGAGTCATCATCATCATCCTCTTCTTCTTCGCCTTCAGCAGCCTCTCCTGCTCTTCCTTCTGCTCCCCCTTCCTCCTCGTCACACGCTCCTGAGTAAGCATCACTTCTAGATCTTTTTTCTAACTCGTTATCGAACTGCTCCTGAGTTAGCTGGTCCTCTAGTGCTTGCTCCTCATAGGTTGGCTGCTCATCATGCTCAGGGCATCGGGCTACACTATCTAGTGTCCGCGACATTATTTCGCGCTTTGTTCTAATAGATGCAAGAAAGTGTGCTTTAGGTATGCGAGAAGGTATAAGAAATAAAAAAGGTCTATAAACCAAAGTAGTCCTATAAAACAACAATATATCAAAAAAATGAGTAGTAGCAGTAGTAGAGGCCTCAAAAACATATCAATCATCATTTGATCATGAACTTAGAGCATCAAGGCATCATAACAGAGAAGAGAGGAGAAGGTAATGTAGGGGCGGCGGCTAATGATGCCAAGTTCCTCACAAGTTCTTAATCATCAACTCATATTCCATATAATGTATGGACTTGGACAATTTCATCAACAGCAAAACAAAGGAGAGAAGAGGAGAGGGGAGATTTGGCAAAAAAAGCAACAGCTGCTTAACAAACATAAAGAGGAAAAGATATAAAAAAAGCAGCTGCTGCTTCCCAAACATAGAGGATAGAAAAAATAGTCAAAAAACAGTTGACTACTGCCACATGGTTGGAAGACCCCTGCAGATCAAAATCTGGTAACTTAGATGCGATAAATAATGGATTAGAGTAGAGGAGGAGTAATAGTAGATAGAGTAATAGTAGAGGAGTAGAGTAGAGGAGGAGTAGAGAAGTGTAGCAGCCAGTAGTTAAGAGCAACAGCCACTTAGATACAGTAGTAGTCGTAGATAGAGTAGTAGAAGTGAGCCACTTAGTAGTATAGGGAAGTGAGTAGAGTAGCAACCAGCAGCTAGGGAAGTGAGTAGAGTAGCAGCCAGCTAGTAGGAGTAGGAGTAGCTAGCAGTAGCAAGTAGAGTAGTAGTTGTTCAGTAGAGTAGAGTAGTAGTAGTAGTTCAGTAGAGTAGTAGTAGTAGTTCAGTACAGTAGGCAAGTGAATACACATGCATGCAAACTGCTACAATGAGATGTAGTAGTAGTAGTTCAGTAGAGTAGTAGTAGTAGTTCAGTACAGTAGTTCAGTAGAGTAGTAGTAGTAGCCAGCAACTAGCAGTATCAACACACATGCATGCAAACTGCTACAACCAATATAGCTTAGGCAAGTGAAATCAACTAATAAATAAATAAATAAATCTACTTGCAACCTAAAAAGATGACCAAAATTCATGCAAATGACAAAGTTCAGAACCTAAGCTAACTGCATGTGCTTGCTGCCACCACCGAACAAAGGAGGTCAAACAAATCTAACATGATACACTTTTCATAGAAAAACAAACAAAAAGATATGAAAAAATGCAATAGCTGTAAAATTCGAAGGATAATAAGTTAAATGTATGCAAATAATAAACTCTATTTGAAAGTTTAAATAAATAAGTTAATGAAATATGCTTCATGAAATCTAACTTCTAGACCCCCAAGCCAGTGAATAAACATCAAGGGAAATGTATTTTATTTCAAAATACATCATTATCCGACCTTTCAAGAATAAATTAGCTCAGTGTGACAGATATCATGTGCACGAATCAAAACATATCAAATAGCATATAAAGAGTACAATTCTGAAATTTGTATAATGATGCATTTCCAAGTTCCCATTTTTGTACAGCAACAATTCTTAACATTTCAACTAGCACATCAGCACCATCAAAGTTAATAAAAAACACAGGATCCCAATTTCCAGTAAATATTCCATCAGAGTATCACATCAGCATGTGAAGTATCATTAGTATCATTGGATTATCACAAAACTATGTTGGTACTGTTGGAATTTGGATGATCCCTTTGCAATAATCAAAAAAATTTGTGCTTTGTTCTGGCTCGGGGAATTTATAATTCCATCAGATCATGCCACAAGCTGAATGCATGTAGAGTGGATTATCACAACCACAATGCTAGAACAGTTTTGTTTAGACCAGTTTTGGATCCCCAAGGATGGGACCGTGATATTGGGTTCGATGCCATCAATTTTGAAGCATCTCAAGAGTTGAAAAAGAATGTCTCTGGAGCAATTACAGGACAGATGAGAAAGGACAAGGAAGACATGTATATCCATTCAGAATGTTCACTAAGTTACAATGCTCAGAGAGGCTGCTCCTTGATGGGGGGTATGGATATGCAAATGGCAAGCAGAGATTTGGTCTGTACCGTTCATGGGGATGTCAAGTTTCGCAATCTGCCTTGGAACACTACTAGAGGTGGCATTTCTGTTACTAAGTTTAGCAACAAGTACTTTGCTGGTGCCAAGTTAGAAGACTCTGTTACCATTGGGAAACGGGTTAAACTGGTAGCCAACGCCGGTAGAATGGCTGGCTGTGGGCAAGTGGCACATGGAGGTGGTGTGGAGATAACAGCAAGGGGGAAAGATTACCCTGTGAGGGAAGAGAGTGTCACGGCAGCAGTCTCCGCTTTGTCGTTTGAAAAGGAAACTGTAATTGGGGCCAACCTTCAGTCAGACTTCCGAGTGGGCTGTGGATCAAAAATATCAGTCAGCGCTAACCTAAATAGTAGAAATATAGGCAAGCTCAGCATCAGGACTAGCACGTTAGACCACACTGAGATAGCTCTGATAGCAGTTGTGTCATTGATCCAGTTCATTCTTAGGAGAAGATCGGCAGCAGCTGATAAAGGTGAGCAAGAGAGTGATGAAACCTATTTGGATGACTAAATAACAAGTAGAAGGAAAAGACAATGATTGCATGCTTTAGACGTTCTTCATCATCAGGATTTGCTGCAATTATGTTAATCTAAGGCGGTCATCAAATCTAGGGTTCCAACTTGTACAGACTCCTTATATATGAGTTATTATGAGTATAATGTATGAAGGCAGCATTTTCCATGAAGAGAGCTCCTCCTTCTGCCTATAGGCAGCATTTTCCATGTAGAGTGGATTATGTGAGTGATAGGTTTTGTTTTTCAAACTTACCTGAGGAGATCTTGCATAAGCTTTGCCAATTTTTATATCACAAGCACATATTTTACTCTTTAATTGCATAATACCATACTCTAATATTTTATTTCCATCCTTTTTCTCAATGAACAGCAGCTAAGGCTCAAGCAGCGGCACATGCAGCTGGTGCACAGGTGACAGCTTCGCAGCCTGGGACAGCTCTAAGCTATGGATTGGGATAGGCTATATATATCTGCCATGTTGTCTTTGTTTAGAGGAGCAATGCCTGGCATCTCGATCATCTTGTCATGCTAGCTGTTCAGTGAATGGGATGCAAAGGTGGTAGCCACCTAATTGTCTCCAATTGGCACAAACTAGATTCGACAGTACACATAGAAGCACACACATGACATATGCATCAATCATCAGAAAAACAGGATCCTACAAAAACTAAGTCACCAGTCTTAGTCGATCTATATCTATAGGACTCGAGAAAAGCAACAATCACAAGGGCATTTCCGCTTGCACTGGAACCAAACACCACACCGAATTTGCTTTTAAGTAAATAAATAAACTATCACAGAGCCAACAAGGTTGATTAACACAAAAGCCAAATTAACTCAAGGTGGATCCGAATTACCTGTTAGGTGTAGGGGAAGCTGTGGAGGAGCACGGACGCCAGGTGGAGGTGCCCTGCTGTAGGAGAGGCTTCAGACTTGAAACCAAGTGATTGAGGACCAGCAACAGGTACTCACCACGCTCGCCACAATCTGCAGAAGAGCGGCACATAACGCAAATTAGAGCGATGCCTTGATTATCAATGAATCTGCTAAAAGCCTCAGTCAGCAAGGAGGCATGGGAAGGGAAGCTCACGGGGTCGGTGGCTCTAATTTGCAGAAATTAAATAAAATTGGTATTGTTACCATAAAACTGCAGAAATTAAACATCTATATCAATAAATCGGTATTGTTGCCTTGGTTAAGGATTCATGAATCATATGCCTACATACCCTAAATTTATATAAGAGTTCATTCAAATAAAATTCAGAAAAAAATGAAGAGGACCTCATTTGGTGTAGACACGTCAAGGCAGAGGGGATACGACGGCTGCTAGGGTTTGGGGCGACACCCAAACTGCTCGTGCGGGTGCGAGGGAGTTGGGCCGACTCCAGATTGTGGTGGCCGGCCAAGGAGGAGGGGAAGAAGCACCACTAGCCACGGAGGAGGGGAAGAAGCGCCTGGCCTTGGTGGCTGATGGCCGCGCTTGGTGCCCGGCGGCCGTGCTTGGTAGTGCCTCCGCCTCAATGCGGTGATGCCGATGCCGGTTGCTGATGCTACGCCCGTGCTGGCGCTCGATCTGCGCCTCTAGGCCTCCACAGCTCTCTACCTCGACCTCGAATCCCTCGATGCTCACGGTTAGGGTTAGCTGTAGGCACGGATCGACAAGAGCCCAAGACTTCTCCACCTCCCTGTAGGCCGGTGCAGTGTGAAGAGCCCGCAGCTGGGCGCCGTAGCCGACCCGCGCGCCGAGAACCGCGGCCGAGCGGGTTGCGGCGGCGAGAGCGGCCGCCGTGGTTAGTAGGCGGGCGGGGCAGGAGAATGAGAAGGGGAGGGGTCGGGGATCTAGGCCGCTATGTCGGGAGAGGTCCGGGGGTGTGGAGAGGGGGTGCAGGTGTCGGGACAGGTCCAGGAGGCAGGCGTCGGCGGGGCGCCGGGGGAAAGTGGGCAGCCTGACAGCATCGGAGGAAGAAGAGAGCGCCCTACAGGTTTTCACACATGTGCCCTTGTATTTATACTCAGGACGATTTATAGGGGGCGGTTCCTGATCCAGCCGCCCCTACAAATACTTTTGTAGGGACGGTTCCTGATCCAACCGCCCCTACAAATATTTTCTTTTTTTTAAATTATTAATTCTGTATTTTTTATATCATAAAAACACAAAGTAATATAAAAATAATTGTATATATGCACAAATATAATATTTTGTATTATTCTATATATGCAGAAATATATATAAAAACAATTGTAGTCAAAACAATATAGAAAACAAAAAAAACAAAAATTAAAAATTTGAATTTTAAAACTTCGACTACAATTTTATGACATTAAATAAAATAAAATGAAAATATTGTAAACATAAAAGTTGTATAACTCATCAACATGTATAACTTTTATTTTGGTCATCTTGTCGTGTGACTTTGTTTGAACTGATTCAAAATTTGAAATTCAAACAATTTCAACTTAAAACAATATTTTGAAAGAGTAAATGATTTCAGATGAAAAACTCATGAATACCAAAGTTGTAGAACTCATCAATATGTACAACTTTTATTTTGATCATATTTTCATTTGACCAAATTTGAACAGTTTAAATTTTAAATTTCAATAAATGGCAACTTGAAACAAGATTTTGAAACCTTAAATGATTTTAACAATAAAAGTCGTGAACATAAAAGTTGTTGAACTCATCACTATCTACAACTTTTATTTTGGTCACTTCTTCATATGGCAAAGTATTAGTAAACATTGTTCACAAATTCACATATGACTCATAGTTTCATGAACTATACGAGAAATATGTTAATTTGTAAACAATGTTTATTATCACTTTGTCAGATGAAGAAATGATCAAAATAAAAGTTGTAGATCTTGATGAGTTATACAACTTTGGTATTCATCACTTTTTTAGCTGAAATCATTTAATGGTTGAAAATCTCGTTCGAACTTGTTATTTTTTTAAATTTGAAAATTTGAAGTACTCAAACTTTGTCAAATGAAAAGAATGACCAAATCAACACACTAACTTGATAGGGCAAGATTTTAGAAAATTTTAAGGAAAAAATCATCACATTTGGAGTTAGTATGAGGAAGAAAGACTAGTTACACATTTTATCCAGAGATTAAAAAGAAAAATCACAACTGTTCATGATGATCAATGATAAACAAGTGTGATTTCTCTTTTTAATCTGTGGCCAAAACTTGTAACTAATTTTTCTTCCTCATACTAACTCCAAATGTGATGGTTTTTTTTTTAAAAATTTTTAAAATCATGCTCTATCATTTTAGTCTAGTCATCTATCTTTGTCACTAATTTTGAATAATTCAAATTTTGAATTTCAGAAAATGATAGCTTCAAACCTGATTTTCAAACACTAAATGATTTCAGCTGTAAAGGTGATGAATATAAAAATTGTATAACTCGTTAAGATCTTCTACTTTTATTTTGGTCATTTCTTCATTTCATAAAGTGTTAAGTGATTTCAAATAGATTTATCTAGATGTTGCAAAGGGTAGTCTCACACACATGCATAAATATAGTCTCACACACATACAAAAATATGTAGTCTCACACATATACAAAAATATGTAGTCTCACATGCATGCATAAATGAAGTCTTACAAACACACACTTACACAAACACTCCACGGTCAACAACTAGCTAGCCCGCTGTAACGACTTTTCCCTTGACATATTTTCGTTCCCATGGCAATATGTCTTTGGGTAGGTTCTTTTCCACAACACTGATTTTCTTAGAAAAATCTGTGAATAGCAGCATCTCATCGTAGTTATTGTAAGCTTCAACATCGTCCATGCCATCAACTCCAATAATGTGTTGTTTCCTGGAGGCAACCACGCGCTTTGTCTTCTTCTTCGGGGGAGGTTACTTTATAGGTCTGACATATAGAAAACTTGTGCGACACGTGAAGCGAGCACCCAAGGGTCATCTTGGTAGCCTAGATTCTCGAGGTCCAGGACTCTCAATCCGATCTCGTTCAGTTAGTGTTGTTTGATCCAGCGGCATCGAAATAGAGCCACTATTATATCCTTTCCATAGTCAAGTTTCCATATGTCTTCAATAATACCAAAGTATTGGATCTTTCGCCCCAATCCATCGAGAGCCTCTATTCGAACACCACTGTTTTGGTTCACATATTTACTATCCTTTGCATGGGTATAGTATGTATACCTATTGATGTCATAAGCATTCCAAGATGTCACTTGTCTCGATGGCCCCTCCGCCAACCTACTGATGGTAATAGAGTTCATGGTTTCTCTAGGTGGTATGTTTTGGTCTTTCAACCATGTGGTTAGTCGTTGTTTGTGTTGTTTCATGACCCAATCATCCGAACGACCATTTCTCTCCGCCATAATGATAGCCAAGTGTTCATCAATGTACGGTTGTATCAGTTGTGTACTCTGCAATACACTGTAATGCGCCCAACTCACCTCTTTGTAATCATGGTCGATGAACACTTTTCTACCACTGGTGCCCTTCCCAACCAGCCTACCCTTGTGATGAGAATCGGTTTTACCAATCCCTTTCTGTACTTTTAGGTACTCTTGACAGCACTCAATGACTTCTTCAGTACTGTAACCCTCTATCATGGAGCCCTCTGGGTATGCTCGATTATGCATATATCGACTTAGAACCAACATGAACCACTCGTAGGACCATATTTCATGCAAGTAGCAAGGGCCCAGCGTCTGTATCTGATAAACCATGTAAATCATGAGATGTGGCATTATATCAAAAAAGCAGAAGGTAAACACATCTCCAGTTGGTTTTGTGTCTCCACCATAAATTCATGTAGGTCACTCAGCTCTGCTTGCCAATCGTCTTCTGTGAGATCTTCGAAAAGAAGTAGCACATGCGGGTGATGGCCATTTTCAAGAACTCTAGCTTTATAGCCCTGATTGCAATAGGTAGAAACACTATCAGCATCACATGGCAATCGTGAGCCTTGTAGTGTGTTATTGACAAGTCCTTCATCGACACTAGCTTCTTCACATTTGCTAAAAACCCAGTCGGGACTTTGACCCCCCCCTTAGGAAAGTGCATATAGCTCTCTTCTTGTCTGGTGTTAGATTGAAGCACGCCACAGGCAGAGTGTATTTTCCATTAGTCTCAGGTACCAGGTGAAGCTAGTGGCATCATGTTTAGCTGCACCATGTCTTTCCATGCTTTTAGACCATCCTTTGACTTGCCTGTGTCTATCAAGATAGCAATGAGACTCTCAAAGACATTCTTCTGCACGTGCATAGCATCAATGGCATGGGGGACCTCCAAGTCTGGCCAATAAGGCAGATACTGAAAGAAGATCGATTGTTTCTTGAAAGGTACGCCTTCGACAGGAGGTGTGCTTCTATCTCTGTTCGTCCTATCTGGATTCTTCTTTCCATAGACGATGCGTATGTTTTTCACCATTTTGTACATGTGTTCTCCGTTATGACGTCTCTCCGGAGGTGGTTCAATCTCTGGGGCGTTGTCATAAAATCTAAAAAATAATTTGCTGCGGTACTTGTGACTTGTCTTTAAGAAGCGTCGGTTCCTTAGGTAAACTATCTTCTTAGATGCATCCAGGTACACCCATGTAGTACCATCCAAGCAAACCAAGCATCCTGTCTTCCATTTGATCTGTCCAGACAAAGCAAACATCGCGGGGTAATCATTGGTAGTAACAAATATTATTGCTCTACATATGAAGTCCTCCTTTCAGAACGCATCATATATCTGCTCCCCATGCATCCATAGCCTCTTCATTTTTTGCATCAAAGGCTCGAGGAACACGTCTATATCAATGCCTGGTTATTTAGGGCTAAAAATAAGAATAGTGAGGAGAAGGTACTTTCTCTTCTGACACAACCATGTTGGGATATTGTACATGGTCAAGATCATTGGCCATGTGCTGTGGTCGCTCATCCTCTCATTGAAGGGATTCATTCCATCTGTGCTCAAGCCAAACCGTACATTCCTTAGGTCATCGCTGAATTTTTTGTGCTTCTCATCAAACCTTTACCACTGACTACAATTAGCTGGGTGTACAATCTTATCATCATCCACCTTGCGCTCATCATCCCACCATGTCATGAGTGCGGCTTCTTTAGGGTTTAGGAAGATACGTCTTAAGCGGTCGGTCACTGGCAGGTACCACATTATCAAGGCAGAAATTCTTCTCTACTTTGCATCGTTGCCTAATGGAGTGTCCTCTAGAGGCTAAGATTCTTGTACCACCTTTTTTGTACCATTCTTATTCCTCTTTTTTCCCCGTGGAGGCTTCATCCCCACCATAAAGGTCATTGTTCTTGTACCGGCTGGCTCCACATTGAGGACATTTATCCAGTGACTTGAACGTTTCACCACAAAAAAGTATACAGTGGTTGGGGCATGCATGGATTTTTTTAACCCTCATTGTAAATGGACTTATGACCTTCTTCGCTTGGTATGTGTTGGCAGGAACTGAGTTTGGTTGTGCCAGCACCCATTACAGGAGATGCAATAGATCATTGAAACTACAGTCTGACCAGCCATACTTAGCCTTCAGGATGAGCAGCTCAAGCACAAAACGTAGCAATGTCCAATGTGTCGGATAGCCCTTTTCAACATCATATACAGTCTCCTTCGATGCTTTTATCACCCTTTCTAAATTTTCTAGACCTTTCGGACTATTTAGTAAAATCTCTGGTCCAAGGGCTCAAATCATGTCCTCCAAATCATCTTCATTCCCAACACGTGCTCTACCATCATTATTGACACCACCTTCGTTGTTACCATCCCAACCACCAGTATCACCACCTTGTTCATTGCCAAACTCGAAATTCATTCGGGCATCAAGCTCTGCTGAATATTGGGTCAGGGATTCTATAGTTTCGTCGTCGTGTTCCTCCTCATCCTCGCCGTTAATAATAACCGTTTCACCATGATGAATCCACACCGTGTAGTCCTCAATAAATCCTCACATAATCAAATATGATATGATGATAGTCACATCTGTCCATGCCATATGGTTCTTACAATCTTTACAGAGACAAATAATTATATCATTATTCTCTTTCAATGTCGTTGCATGCTTCTTTGTGGCTTCAATAAATTTATCCACATCTTCACAGAAACCTGCCTTGAACCTTAACGAACCATACATCCAAGAGTTCCTGTACTCCATCTTTTACAACAACAACAAAACAAACATTAAAAGACTACTTATTCAGATATATATAAAAATGAATCAAATTAATAATTACTTGAGAATAATTGTATATACTTCAGATATATATGAATATAAATCTAATATAATTACATGAAGCATACAAACACACCATGGTAGAGGAAAATTAATTAATGGCCCATTTATCCATAAATAATTAAAATACATATTTATTGATTACAATAAACAATTTCAAAGACAACAATTAGCAATAATTATATTTTACCCAATATCTTTCATACAAACCCTAGTCCAATTTTATCAAACATAAATTTACAAAAACAAAATTAATAAAAAAACCAAACCCTAGATCTAGATCTACATGCACATAAAACATGCATAAAACTAACTAATTGTTCACTAAAATCAAGAAACATGGACCAAATAAGAGTATGATCTTGTTTCCCCCCCTAATTTACCCTAGTACATTTAAAATTTGAGTCTAATTTGCTTCATAAGTAGCTTAAGCACTATAGAAGATAGAGAAAAACAAAACTTTAATTACTCACTAACCAACCATTAAAACTTCAAAAAAATATGGAATAGTATTTTCTTATCCTTCTATAACCTCTCCACAAAAGGATTTGAGACCAAAACCTTCCTCCCTTAGTAGAGCAATTTTTGAGAGGTGCCCATAGCCTCCCCACCTTTCTTTCACGGGTTAGAATGAGTGACCCGAGAAGAAAGAAGGTGCTACAGTTATTTTATATGTGGGTCATTTGTAGGGGCGGCTGGTGATTGAGCCGCCCCTACAAATCAGAGGTATTTATACGGGGGCATTTGTAGAGGCGGCTCAATCACCAGCCGCTCCTACAAATAGCAACGCCGGGGGCGGCTGGTGAGTGAGCCGCCTCTACAAATCAGATCCATTTGTAAGGGCGGCTCGTATCACCAGCCGCCCCTGCTGTTCCATTTATAGGGGTGACTGGTGTGTGGGCTTCTGAGCACGCCACTGTAGGGGCGGCTTCATCACCAGCCGCCCCTATAAAAAATTTGTCCTGTTACTAAAAATTGTGTTTTACGTAGTGTCTGTCCACTTGATTTGGACAAATGGAAGGAACATGCATCTAAGGGAAATATTCCCTTTTAAGATAAACCCAAGCCCACGTACTCTCCATACCAAACAGCCAAAAAAAAAACAAGTTCGACTCATCCTAACCCAGTTGAACCTTAGAACCAAACATACGGTCACATATATGGAGTGCGACCCGTGAAAACGTACTAATACAGACGTCACTGTTTACCATTTTTCTGTTAGAATACAAAACAAATAACTTGCATTAAATTGATATCAGCTCCGTTTTACATCTCTATAAGCATACATCTATGTTACCAATGATCTTAGAAAGTTATATAATAAGAGATCAAAATACAAGTATACTTCAATCTATACGTATGAATAGTAACTAAAGTATATATTAATTGTATATTAATTATTAGTACATCATTGGTACATAAAATTAAAACACCAACTATTATTATTTCTTGTCAAACTTTTAAAATTGAAGCTGCTCTATGCTGTGCTCATCACCAAGCGCAAGTTGCCCCTTTGCTTCAACGGCCACCCGGTCGCCATGGTATCCTCTAGTTCCCTGGGGAGACATCATCAGCAGCTGCGAGTCCTCCGGCCACATCGCTAAGTGGGGGCTGGAGCTCATGGGGCTCAACATCTCATACGTCCCCTACACCGCCATCAAGTCTGAGGTGCTCACCGACTTCATGGCAAAATGGACGAAGGAGGCAAGCCCCGCCTGCCTCGATCAAGCAGGAGTACTAGACCATACTTCGATGGATCCCTGATGCTCGATGGTGCATGGGCTGGAGTCTTGTTCATATCCCCGAGCGGTGACAAACTCTGGTACGCCCTTTAACTCCACTTCCAAGCCACCAACAATGTCACCGAATACGAGGCGCTCTGTGATGTGAACTCATTATTAGTGGATGTTGACCAGAAGAATTATATCTTGGCAATGGAAGCACAAATCTCGTCATAGAAGATAGCTGAGTTCTATCAGAGCCTTGGCGTAGTGGTGCTAAGGATGGCAATGGGGCGGGTTCGGATCGGGTGGAGTGTCTGGGCACCCAAACCCGAAACCTGAACTTAAAACCCGAAGCCACCCCAAACAACAATTCGGGTGAAAATCCATCCTCGAAACCGAAACTCGCGGATCCCCGAAACCCGACGGATAATCCAAAACCCAGAAAATTCGAGATCTAGGGAAGGGATGCGCCAGCGCCGCCGCCCTCTCGCTCCTCCGCCAGCCACCGAGGGCAGAGCGCCGTCAAGGACCCGCCGACTGGACCTTTGCTGTGCGCACCCGTGCCATGTGCGCCCACGTCGGCGGATGCAGGAACAGGGCCGAGGAGGCCGCACGCCGCCACAGAGAGAGAGGTCGCGAATGGGGTGCGGGGAAGGCCGGCGAGGTCGTGGACGGGGAACGGGGAAGGTCGGCGAGGTCGCGCCATCACGGACTGGCGAGGCCGGTGAGGTCGCCCGTCGGGGCGTTGGGTGGGTGCGGGTGTGCAGCCGCCGTGCAGCGGTGCGGGGCTCTTGGCCTGGGTGCGGATGAGGGATTGAGGGTTGGCTGAGCACTGAGCAACAAGGATTTCAGGCTTATATAATAGGGTTCTTAGTTGGGCTTCTAGTGGGCTCAATATTTCGGGGCCCGAATGGAGCTCCACGGATGAAATTTAGGATCCGCCCCAAAACCACGGTATTTCGGGTATCCGAACCCGTAAATCCGTGGGCGAAAACCAGGAACTGAAACCGAAAACCGTGGACCCAAAACCCGCGGATATCCGTCCCGAACCCGATCCACTGCCATTCTTAAGTGGTGGTAGTCACGTTGCAAGAGACAATGGACTTGGTGGCGATGCATCTATTTAAGCTTTGTCTTATGGTGTTTCATTATTTTAGGTGTTGATGTGAGACTATGTTACCGTACTTTGTAGCATTGTACTTTGATTAATTATATGTTTGAACTATGTCGTATTTGTGGTGTGAAGGTTGTGATGTCGTACTTTGCCGGCGAAATACTCTTGGTTAAATTCTGGATGCAAAATGAAAATCATAGAAGAGTAACATGTTTTTATGAGAAAATAAAATAGGTGCCATGTTTTAGGCAGTGCTGCTAAAGATAACAGAAAAAAAAACATACCCTCCCTCACTAGCTAAATGCATGGGTCCCCTTTTAGGCTCTGTTTGGATCTCTTAAACTAACAACTAATTAGATAAACTTTAGCCCTTCAAGATCCAAATAACAGGACTAATGGATAGGCTAAAGTTTAGCCAAAGTCACAAGTAATTGTTATAGTTCACTAGTCCATAGAAACCGACGATAGTAATTCTTCGAATTCTCGAACAAATCCAATCCAATAGAATAAAAAATGGAAATACCTAAATTAAGTAATAAAACATATATAAATAATTAAAGAATACAATTCTTATCCATCTTTTTTTATTTGGGGCTAAGAGCATATCAAGAGTTCCGTAAATCTCTTCCTAATCCTTGGTTTCTAGCAAGATAAGAAAAAACCCCTCTCCAGCAACTCCTAATCCATCCTCCTAACTTTTAGAACTTGGAAAAAGTCACCATGTTCCGCGTAAAGTTACGCGCTTCCGAGTCGCGCATATCTTCTCTCTCCCGCGCGTGTTTGTCGCCCAATCTAAAGGTGAAAGGGCGTGGAAAGAATAAAGAGTAGGAATGGGTTCCTGATGCAAATGTACAAGAGAGAAAGAATACATAAAAGTGGTTAAAATAATTTAGAAATAGTATAAGAGTCCTGATGTAAAATTATCTTCTATATTTTAGGAGTAGATTATTAGAAACTCTTAGAGATGACCTTTTTTATTCCTTCCAATACTCTTTTAGGAATGAGTAAATTACACGGCCGGTCCTTAAAAGTATTGGGCGGGTTTCATATGGGTCCCCAAACTATAAAATTGCATGTTTGGCTCTCTAATGTATTTAAGTAATCTCATCTAGGTCCAAAATAGACATGAGAAGGATTAGAACCTGATGTGGTCGTGATTTAAGCATGATCCCACAGGCTACCGCCGCGTGGATGGTGCCCCAGCCTGGCCTCGCCCAGCGCAGCTGGTTCCTGGCAGCGGCCTCCTTTTCCTCGAGAGCGCTCTGTGCTCCTCCTCTTGCTGCCTCTGCTCCGCACTAGGGAACCCCTGAGCCAGCGTCCCACGGTGCCTTGCGTCCACTTCACCACTTGTTGCGATTGGCGTCACCACGGCGTTGCTCATCTCGCACTGTGCGTCGCGGGGGCGGAGCATGGCCTCGATGCTCCAGCGTAGGTGGCGTAGGCGCTCACCGGCGGGGATGGACACCAATAGGTGGTGGGGAGGCCTCGCGCGTGCTCCTACGAACACACAGGGCCCAACAGAGGTGGCAGAGGTGGTTGAACGAGGGAGACTGTAAACTAAAGTTGGGTTTGGCAATGGCGGCAGCGGTGAACTTTGGCAATGAAGAGAGGAAGGAAGCACAAGAAGGGACGAGGTGTATGCAGCGTGCTACTGCAGAGCTTAGGTGCCTTTTATAAATGGAGAGAGGAGAGGAGTAGCTCGCGGTTGTGAGCTCGTGCACAGGCCGGCAAATGGCGGCCGCGGCCTGAGTGTAAAGGACGACGACGCCAGCGCTAGGCAAGTGTGGACCCTGCTACGTTGGGCACCATGGGACGCTGAGGCAGCAGACCGCAACAGCGCCAACAGCCATGACCGCGGCCGATGGGGAGGCCTGCGCGGTGGTCGCGACGGCCCCCGACATCATCTGCTCTTTTAGTTGCGCGAACCTTGCCGACTAGACTCCGCCATGGCACAAGCACGAGCCCGCCTGCGATGGCGGGCAGGAGCAGGGTACGACGGCGGGGATGACGCGCAGGACCTGGCCTAGCCGGCGGTGGCACGCGGGAAGCGCTCGCAGTCCCGGCGTGAGTCCCCGTCGGCGTCAAGCTCCACCGTCTCCGCGGACGTGAAGAAAGGAGAAGAAGAAGACGAGGCACGACACCCGCAGCAGCCCCGCGTCACCCCTTGACTACAGCGGCGGGTCCGGGTCCGGCGCGTCCACTAGCGGCGGTGAGGACAGCGCCTTCTGCTCCCAGGCAGAGCCACAAGTGTTCCCGTCGGCCGCCGCGGCGTTCTAGCTCGCAGCGCTCGCGCCCCCACCAAGGGGTTTTTGTGCCTAAATCATGTCCC
The DNA here is from genome assembly GCF_019320115.1 of Miscanthus floridulus. Classification (NCBI taxonomy): domain Eukaryota; kingdom Viridiplantae; phylum Streptophyta; class Magnoliopsida; order Poales; family Poaceae; genus Miscanthus; species Miscanthus floridulus. Next base: position 31,867,263 of record NC_089583.1, on the reverse strand, counting down.
ATGGACAACCACGTTAGCTTCTAATCCTCCTTGTGGGATGAGATCACTTAACGACATTAGGAAGTCAAACGTGCGATTTGATAGTTTTGGGACCTAAATGAAATCGGTTCGATACTTTAAGGACCAGCTGTGCAATTTACTATATAAGAACCCTAAAACTTCATGTTTCTAGGAAGAAAATATTAGGTACTATTAGGGATGCTCTAACAACCATTTCTAATCTATAAAACCAAACAATTAATTAAGGATCCACACAAGTATGAACTAACAGCTCGTCCTGGTGTATCTAAATAAGAACCGGTGAGAGTACTATATGGATGGTCTAATAAACAATGGCTGCCAGAAATCCCATCCACGCTTAACACTAGCGGTTCCCACAGTTTTCCTCTACGTCTGGCGGGAATACAGCCCGACACGAGCACGCCCACGGCCCCACCGCCCCCGTCCCGCTCCAGAACCAGATCGTGGCCGTCCGCTTCCTCGGCCACACGAATCTCCACGCGCCCGCGAGGAAAACGTTGCCACCCCACCACCTCCGGCCGCTCCGCTTCTTTCCTTTCAACCGGAGCGACGAGAGACACGAGGTGTGGCGAGAAGAGAAAGGGGAAACCACAGTTATTATCGGGGGAATGCGGCCGGGCGCGCCGCCGTCGGCTCATTCGCGGCAGCGTCCCGAGGTACGCGGGGGCTGATTTGCCGCGGTCCTTGTGAAATTTTTGGGGTTTCCGTTTGGTGCGTCGGTCGAACTGCTTGGATTGGGGTGGGTTATTTCATCTTTTGATTTTGAGGGGTTTATTTCCATGTCTGGGTGCTTGGATTGGAGAACTGAGCGGAGGAGGTAGAGTCGCGTGTAGCGGTTTCCCCGCGTTTCGTGGCCGCTGCAAGATGATTTGTCTCGCTTGTGTAGTTCTGTGCTCGATTTGAAGCGGTTTTGCGAAAATCCTTTTCAGAAAGTTCACCCCGTGGATCATGGGTCTCTTCTTCAATTGTTTCTATATGAACAAGTACCAGTTGTTGGGTTTCTTGTCGGTAGTAATGGTGTCAGTAGCCTGAAATCTGTAGAAGAGCAGGTTTCCTGGTTGCTTGGATGATGCGAACTGAATTGTTAGTACTGGTATCTTAGCGTAATTAGTTGCTAAGTTAATCGGTCAGGGACCGGTATGAATCTGGTGGGATTTGTTCAGCGTCAATAACTGACCAGATAACATAATGTTGCTGTCCTCTTATCTGTTCGGTGTCAAACCTTTGCTGGACAATAACTGACCAGATGGCATATTTTTCGCCAAATGTAGCAGCTACTTGTCAACTTTTGAAGATTTGTGAATAATGACTAATCTACATTGTTAAAGGTTTTCTGATGGATGGCGATAAGGCGAAGGAATCAGCTCCAGATTGTGCGTCCAGTGGTGCAGCAGAGCCAACCAAGAAGCAGGAGAAGAGGAAAAGAGCCTCTGCTGAATTGGGTGTGGTGGACAAGGAATCTGCATCTGCTGAATGGCGGCGAGAAATTGATGCACTGTATGAATATTACAAGAAGGTTTCTGGTCGTAAGCTGAATCCAGAGGAGCTTTCGTGCACCACAAATGACTCGGTTATAGCATGCTTGCTGGAGGAGAGCAGTCTTTCTTGTGCCAAGTTAACAGATGAAATCTACAAGAGGATGAAGTTGCAAGATGGTGTCACCGAGTCTTCAGTGCGCACCTCAGTACTCAACATTGGTAGGAGATCTTCGTATGGGATTTCTGCTATGGATGTTGATGATCTGGAGGATGAGTCGGATTCAAGCCTTTGGTGTTGGGAGGTAATATATATAATCTAATACTTATTACTCTCCTGCATCATTTGAGAAAAAGAAAATCTCTCTAATACAATGAAACACAGCTCTCCTGCGTTTTCCAAAATAAAAAAACTTATTACTTTCTTTCCTGTCAATTTCTCCATTGTATGGTAAGTAAGCTTTCTTGATCTGTTATATGCCTATGGGACAGACACAAGATTTGGCATTATTACCCTTCCATCTACATAGTAGTTTGAGCATTCGACGCAAAGCTCGGAAGTTAATCCATAAAAGGATTCTGATTCTTTCGGGTATGATGATTTATCTTCTCCCAGTTTCTCTTTAGAAGTATAAACTTATACGGTGCTAATGTGTTTATGTGTTCATAAAAGATGACATTTGAAGCGTTTGATTCTCGCTAGTGCTTGGTATTGCATGATCTCAGTCAGTTAGATTATTACTGTTAGCAGTATGTGCTGATGATTATATTTTTACCATGCTTATCTGTATTTGGTTGAATCAACAAATTCTTCCCTTTCCACTTGTCTCTGTTTTTAGCGATTTTATGTGCATTTTGGAAAGGAACATGTTTAATTGCATGTCAATTGTCTTGTACATACAACTAGGCTTTTAAATATGTTTATTGTGCTACCATTGATTTTATCATTGCAACAACAATTAATGTCTAGAACATACCCCTGCAGTTTTTGCCTTCGTTAAGGTTCGTATTTTCTATCTATCGTCTGCTGTCTGTGTTTATGTTATTTACAATGCAAATATATATATACGGATTATTTAATATATATATTAGTACTTTGTACAGATTACTGCAGTTCTTTAGAAATATTTTCTTTTCTTATGTAGCATCGAATGTTTGGTCTATTGAAAAGGGCATGTAATTGGCAATCATGCTGTTATTGAATTATTGTGCACCATAACATGCAAGGCATATTTAAACCGCATAATCTGATGTATCAATTAGGAAGCCATTTATTTAAGCTTCTTTTTACATAATTGAGATGGAGTTTGAGAACATGCGAGTGTAGACATAGTTTAGCCGCTTTACTAATTACAAAAACATAAGATTGAAGTGGTTGCCGTAGATGAAATGAAAGGCCATCCTTATAGGATATATGAACCAGGAGCACTTAGATGATCGAGTAGTTGCCAATGCTACTGTATTATTGGGAACTGTAATACAGGAGATATTACATAATGCACTAAATTAGTTCCAAAACAAAGAAAAAAATATATTTGATAGGGAAAACTAAATATGAAGTAGGTCCAGTGGCGGGTACGCATCAAGTCTGCACACTATTATTCAACTAATGAGAGAAAATCAGCACGTAGCAGAGGGACACTTTCAATTTCTTAGTTTATAAATTATTGGTTCCAACTTATGATATAATCTGTTGCTAGATCAGTTTTACTGGTTTCAATTACTTGACAGGGGGTTTGGCCAATTATTTTTTTATGATTACAAATCGAGATGTATATTTTCTTTTACCTTGCCATCCTTGTTTGTCCTGTTTTAAATTTATTGTTTCTGGGCACTTGTCTCTTTGGAATAAAAATGCGTCATCATTTTGTACTATTTTATTTGCATGGCATTCCATCCGATCAAAATTAGATGGCATCTTGGACAGCATGATTTTGTATAAGAAGCACTATTTTGGAAGCTACTAATTGGTTCAGTCTTTTCTATTTTAGTACATTGACTTTTAGCTACTTTAACACTGTTACAGATTGTTATTTAATATTGATGGAATGTTAGTGTTGAGATAACTCCTCACCTGTTTAAGTTAATGCTCTTGCCCTACAATAGTACTACACTACCACATGAGTTTTGAGTATACACCACTGATGTGCAAAGGAATGCTGAATGTTTTCTCCGTATTTTATCTTACAGGCAAGCTGGCTGCCAAAGATGCCAGTAATGCTCGTAGCAACCAGAACAGCCTTATGGAAAATGCTGGGGAAGTTCTAGATCTGGATGAGATTCGCTCTATCATTGAGTCAAAACACAAGAATGATGCTGACATGTACTTATCTTACATCATCTACATATTTTAAAATTTTGAAACTACTCACTGGATCTTTCTTTTACATGTAGAACTAAAATGCACAGTAAAACAGAGGCACAAGAGTTACAAGCCATCAGTAAAGCTGTGAAGAAACAGCAAACTGAGCAAAAGAAGAAAGTAGGTTATTTTCTTACTGCAAAAAGTTATTTTTTCAGTGTTGTATGTAATGTTGCAGCTAATGTAATCCCTTCGACAAATGTACATAGGCTAAGTTTTTTTTTCCCATCGAAATGTTTTTTTTTGTGCCTAAAATAGCTTGTTGAAAATCAGATGTCTACTTCTCTGTGATATTCCAGATATTTTGTATCGGATGATTTTTATTCATTGGCTGGTGAATGGAAGTGGTTTAAAATTTCATAGAGGTTATTTTGAAATTGAGACTTGATAGGAATCTGGTTGTTTCCTGCTAAAAATGCATTAAAACATGTTTTTTCTTATCTTGTTAGACGAAGAACTTTTGTTTATGTTACTTTGTCCGTGTGTATGTGAATCTTGACTTCATTATCTAGTTGAATTTTCAAGGATCTAGTAGTGGAAGTATATCTTGTACTTTGGAAATTTTGCTCACAATTGCATTTAGAGTAGCCTTAGATGTTTATAATAAAATATTCTAATGAAACAATAAAGTGGACTTTTGAAAGATTTCAGATTGTTTGTTACAAGTTAAAATTATAGATAATAGCTGGAAGATTGATATACCATTGGACTGGTGCTGTCTTTTTACCAAAAAAGTGCAATATTAGTAAGTAGTAACTTTCCGATCACAAGCATGATGCATAGAGTAGATTCAGTTCTGTGCATTTAAGTACTGTTGTCCAATCAAGACCATAGCAGAGCTTGGATTGGTAGCTGCAATAAAGGGCACAGTTGTGTGAGGGGGTGAGACTTTGTGTTTGTTTCTTTTTCTCCTACTTTTTTTTAAATGATGAAGGAGGATTGATTTCATTTTATTAAGGAAGAAAAAGATACGAACGCGTGAGGCTAGAGTCACCCCACCCGAGCAGAACCCACCAATCCTAGTAGATAGCAAGATTTGATATGCAGCTCCCCGCGTGTTCAAAAAAAGGAAAAAGAGAAAAATAAAGGATACTGTTGTAAAGTATCCCCTTCAATGATATTGATGTTTCCTTAATATTTGTAATAATTGGAGCCAGGTTAGATGATAGTTTCCTGTTTGGGAAGTTTGTAAGAAACCATCATATGTTGTGTAATCATGCCATGTTATTCTAAATAGCATCTACAACATCACAACAACGGGAACTTAGGCATATGAATGAAAAAACTGAGAGGGAAGCAAAACGTATCGAGAGAGAAAATAAGCGGCTAAAGAAGCATCAGGAAGAAGAAGAGAGGGCATAGAAGAAGAAAGAGAAGGAAGAGGCTGAGTTGAAAAGGAAGGCTTCCATTCAAAAGCAAGCAAACCTCATGGAACGTTTTCTTAAAAGAAAGGCGAATAGCAACACGGAAAGTTCTGGTAGTCACCACTTGGAGAGGACTAACTGCTCAAAATCATCAGGAAACATTGAAGAACTTGCTGTTGCAGCTACATCAGGAATGGATTGTACCTTGTCTAAAGAAAGTCATTTGAGCATGGAGGAACTCCGGATGTAAGTTATAAACTATTATGTCTACATCTATTTGAAGTAATATAAGCTACTGTACAATCAGATTGCTATGGATGTTAATCCTATGAAACACCTTTTAGGGCCTGCTCGGTTGGCTACCAAAATTGCCATACCAAAGATTTGGCAAGAAAAATTTGCCAAAACTAGGGCAAGAATATTTGCCATAAATTTGGCATGATGTTATAAGAACTATGCTGACTGTACTATCAGTTTGTCGTCTAGTTGCTCAATCAATATGTGCATTTTTCCTTCTCCCTACATTTTCATTCTATTCTAGTTAAAAGAAAAGTTAAAATGCCACATTCATGATTAGAGAATGATGTATATGTATAAATAGGGAGAACAAACAGGTCACTGAGGATCATTATAGATAACCAAGTTTATTGTGACTTCACGATGCAGGATACATGTTGTGAAATGGAGGAAACTCTATCAACATAACAGATTGTGCCATTGGGGTGTTAGGAGATGTCCTAAAATTCAGTTGTTTCCTGAGCTAAGGCTACAAAAGTCCTCTGCACCTATAACTTCTGATAGTATGTCGACTCCAACAAAAGAACAGTCATCTCAGAAGAGCACAGGAAGCCTTGATATCACCAAACTTCTGGATGAACTAGAGGTACCATCTCGTTCTCAGAATAGTATATCGTCTTCAGTTTTGTTTGTGAAGAAGCTTCTGCAGTTTGATAAAAGTTCTAGGCCAGCATACTATGGTACCTGGAGAAAGAAGAGGTATTCTCCAGCTATTATGTGTCATTACACATGGATTTCTTTGTTTTCTTCTATTTTATTAAAATTGAATGTTATACTTAGAGAATATCTAGCATAGTTGAATTCAATCACTCATGTCATTCATAACGACAACATTTTCATATAAGTAAAATCCTACAGTTCTACAGCTGGTGCAAGGCAACCCTTTCAGAGGGATGAGGAACTCAATTACGATGTCGAGACTCGAGAGTGATGAAGAATGAGAAGAGGTACTTTCTCTTTTTGCCTTGTCTGCTGTGGAGATGAATTCTCATTATATATTAGTCTTGATGCAGGACGATCCTGATGATCCTGGTGAAAGATTATCCAATTTTGAGGAAGATGATGAGAAAACTATGAATGGACATGATTCCACGATTGATGCAGAAGAGGAAGCTGAGAACAGTTTTGTAGTGCCCAATGACTATCTTTCAGATGATGAGGTTATATCATTATATGGATTGCTAATGTCAACCCCAGAATATGAAAAATGAAAAGAAAATTTAAATAACAAGTCAATGCAATTGCTACAGATCATTTAAAGCATGGATTATTACTTGATTCTGAATTCAAGTTAATAATTTATTACTGAATTTTATCATTCCATGTATACAAAGATCCTCTTAATGTCTTGTAAGATGTTCTTCAGAACAGTTTTAGCCTGGCAAATGCTAACTAATGATTGCACATCAATAAATCTTTGATGAAACCACCCCAATTTTCATGTGAAAATCATGTTTGCTCTTGATTCCTTCATTGCATGATTGGTTCTGCAGAACCTTCTCTTCTTTTATGTAGGGCATGCAATGTGAGCCTGTGACCGGAAGGTTCCGGGTTCGAGTCGCGGTCTCCTCGCATTGCACAGGCGAGGGTAAGGCTTGCCACTGACACCCTTCCCCAGACCCCGCACAGAGCGGGAGCTCTCTGCACTGGGTACGCCCCTTTATGCAATGTGAGCCTGTATGTATCAAATTTGATGAAATCAGTACCATGCTGAGCATCCCTGGGGTTACAGTTGAGGAACTTAATGCTCTACTGCAAAGGCAGAAAGCTCTTCATATCATCACAGAACATGCTCTCAAAATAGACAGACCTCTAGTCATATCCAACCTAGATCATAGGAAACTTGACCTGCTGAATGCTGAAGATATCACTGGAATGTTGAAGCTGGAGAAAATCTGTTTGCAAGCTCTTTGCATGAAGAAATACCCTGGCAGCCCCATCATTGATGTGCCTGTGGTTAATATGACCATTGAGGATGGATTTTGCCGATCAAACAAAAAGAGCCCTAGAACACCCGTATCATCCAAAGCCATTTCAGAATCAGACATGCCTGAATTTGTAAGTTGCTAGGAGACATTTAGATGGCATTCTTCTCTGAAGTGAAATGAAAGATTTCCTATTCACTCATGATGTTCTGCAGGCCAAACTTGTTGCATCATGCCCTCAAGGGATAGTCAAATTGGTGGAGTTGTTACATGAGACATTTCCATATGTCTCTACGGCACGACTGAAGAACAAAGTTCGGGAGATAGCTGGGTTTACCAATAACCGCTGGCAGGTCTTTTTCATTTTACACTAATTTTCCCTGGACATGCATTGCTATATTTTCTCCATGCCAAATAAGGGTATCATTTTGAACAGGTTAAGCAAGATATCATGGATTGGTACAGTTTATCTCTTTCTCCAGGTACTCTTAGTCATAATTTACTTTTGTTAGTAGATTTTGTGAGTGATGCTTTTTCTGCCTTGGAAATGTGATATAATGTTGCTATCAAGCAATTAAGATAGATACTCCCTCCGGGCTCTGGTAAAAAAAAATCTGTATTGTTTATAACAAGATTTTGTCAAACCTTCAAATCTACAGACATCAATAACCTTTATACTATTTAGTTTGTAAATATGCAACTTAAATGGGTAGATTTGCATTCAAAACATTTCAAAAATCTCAAATTTGAAGGATTTTAAGAATATATTTTAGAAGAAATTAGTGGTCAAAGACATACCATGAAGACCATGCAAAGGTGTCAAATATTTTGGACCACAGGTAGTATCTCATCCACTAGCTACCCGTCATGACATTTCCATCAAACTTTGCAACGCAAATGTCAAAATATATGAACCATGTTCGTTAATGGATTAAGTGTTTGATAACTTGATTGTACCTACCAAAATTGGCTCAGGGCCTGTTTGGTTGGGCTTTTGGCTTTGGCTTTTGGCCCCAAAAGCCAAAAGCCCAACCAAAGGGGCTGCTTTTTCAGAAGCAGCTGCTTTTCCGTAGTACATTTTTGAAAGCTGGTTTGACCCTGCTTTTGGCTTTTGACTTTCTGCTTTTCGAAATTGGTGGAATAAAAAGCTCTTCCATAGTTGTTTCAAGAGAGATAAAGATAGAAGGTATATTTTATACTTGTTTAACCAAACAGCTTTCAGCTTTTCTACAGCTCACAGTCCACAGCAGCTTTCCCACAGCTCACAGCCCACATCAGCTTTTTCCCACAACCACAGCTCAACCAAACACACCCTCATTTTCATGCTTGTGATACATTTTATGCTTTCTATCTATAGTGATACAATCCTGTGCTTTCTGTAACAGATGAAGGTGAAGGCCCGAAATGTACAGCATTGTGCTCCTCCCAACAGTGCCAGCCACCCAATGAATCGGGTAACACAGGCGAATCTTCTCCCCAGTGCTCCCTGAAATCCGAAATGGTCAGACAACAATTTGGCGCGCAAGGGTCACATGGCAGCGCACGGCATCCTGATCCTTGATAATTAACATTACTCCCCCAAGATGGCGGGCGGCCAGTAAGACTTGTAGTACTGTGCATGTATATTTGCTTAGGTTATACTACAAAGTAAGTATAGATATGTAGGTTCAGTATGCCGAAACCTAGATACCAGCAAGCAGGGGCCGTAGCCAGTGTTGTGTAGCTCAAGCAGTTTGAGATTCTGTCTCTGGAATGGTTGCTCTGCCTTCCCATGTAAATTCGAACTGGTTCCTGGTGTTGCTACACACCTCATGTATCTAATGCTGCCATACTTTTGTCAGAGGTGGTTGGTGCAATATCGAGCTTAATTGTCTGGCAAGATAGCAGTGTATGCGTTTATGTGCTGGTGTGGATTTAATAACAGTGCACGAGGTGCTCGCGCTATTGCAATCATCATCAGAGGTAAAACCTTCGTAGATATTGCTGGCACTTCTAGAATAATTTCAAGGAGACTTGCCAGGATCCCAGGATAGCACTCAGGATTACATAATCTATCGCGCCTACTTTCGCTCGTGCGGTATGGTTTTCAACTGATCCCTCTCTTCGGACTGACACTCGCCAAATGAAGATGGAGTACAACTCATTCTGTCCACTTTTATTGTTGACTCCATTTCTGATTACCAGCTGCAAAAAAATTATAACACTCTTATGGTACATATGGAAAGCCAGAAACGACAAGAGATTCAACAGACAAAACTGGACACCGTGGCAGGTCCATCATGCTGTCGCTGCATACATCTCTGTTGCAAATGCAAACTCATCTGCAGATGACGAACAGATGCAAAATACACGGCCAGCCACACCTGATAACAATGTGCACAGCGGTGGCACTGACGCATTGCTGACAGATTCAAACCAGGTAATGCTTCACTCCTCCATTCAACCCAATGCAGGTCACACACGGAACAACACGACATCTGCGGCCATTGCTCCAACCCAATCACCAGGAACAATCTAGGCCCTCCAGGTACGAACCAGTTGCATCCAGGAAACACACAGTTCAATCCGAACCCAGACGAACATGTACACTCACCAAGCATCAAGACCATACACAATTCAACTGCCAGCCCTGCTACCAGGTCCAAGATGCTACACAGATGCATCAACTCTGATAGATCACACCTCACGACAGCCAATGAGAGCTGGACTGGGAGTTTTTATCATTAATACAGAAATGCATCCACCACAGAACATTTACATCAAGGGAGTGCTCTCAGATTCCTCCTCGGTTCTAATGGCAGAGGCTGCAGCTCTAGCACTTGTTGCAGCTGTCATCTCTCGGCTTCAACTGCAGACACAAACATTTACATCGAGTGCTCCCAGATTCCTCCTCGGTTCTAATGGCCTCGCTGCAGCTGTCATCTCTCGGCTTCGACTGCTGGACACAAACTTATTATAATCAAGAGCTAGTATGCTTCTTCAACAGCACAGATCATTCCAATCCGCCGGATTGGAGAATCAAACATCTTACACAGCACTTCATCATCTGCTTACAACAACAAAATCACAGGATCTTCAAGATAGGGAGGCATCTAAATCAGACGGCTCATACTCTAGCAAAACAGGCTTTCCTAGACATTCAGTCTCATCATGCTAGTCCATCTTTCACTAGTACAAATAGCGATCATGCCAACCAGTGCCCATTGATGGAAGCACTGCAACATGTACTCATTGACTCTGTATCCCTGCCAACAGCTCGATGCTGTTGAAATAAATTCATGTTTCTTGTCCAAAAAAAAAAAAAGCCAAATAAAAGAACTTTTTAAAACAAAGTGATATTTTCACACTAGCTCTACTTCATTAACAACATTACCTGCAACATCAAACAATGCCAATAACTTCTGCATAAAGATTTAGTGCATTACAGATTAGAAAGTCAAACTGTGGCACTGTCAGACTGCCACAAATACACAAATCTTACAATACACAGTTCATTTAGCAACCCACTACTTCAACAGACCACCTCAAATTTAGCAGCAAACAAGAGTACGCAAGCAGCAACTACTCAAACGATGCGCATACACCTACCCCCTGTTTCCTTACATTCAAAGGGATCAGTTTTAGACAAATCATGGACATGATTGATATGCATAAAGTCATGCTCACATCTTTTAGTAGTAAAATAAACCTGAGCACATCTTGAAGCCCTTTTCTCCAGCTGGAGCAGCAGATGCTGCTCTGCAAGAAATCTATCAGTCACACTATCCCTTTGGCACTCAAATGTCATTGACTCCAGCATCTTTGCGTTCAGTACAAAGAATGTGGCAAAGTTAACTTCTTGAGACGGATGTGATAAGATTATGCGATGTAATAAAGTACTTTACTTTGATATTATTGCAATTTGAGATTATATGTGTGTTTGGACATCCTGAGCGTATATATATGAGCACTTGGTTTTGTTATGCAAAATTGGGTGCGACTAATTGGTATCAGAGCTATAACTGACTGTAGGACGATCAACCTAGTTAGAAATGAACGTTTTTAGGATCACATTATCTTTATTTTGCTACCTTTAATTTACTATAAAATTTTTTGCTTATATTCTGTTGCAAAAATTATCTTATTCTAATACTCAACCTATTCAATCTTATAGATGGCCCGCACTAAGCTGACAGCCCGCAAGCGTACCATTGTGATGCCAACAAGGAGGGCGAGGTTCACGCTTGGCAAGCGCGTTCCCCCACACCTAGTTGAGGCATTGAGGAACATGGAGGAGGAGCCCCAAGAGGAACTGCCCATGGAGGAACCTTTGGAGGATGAACCTATGGATGAAGAGACTGAAGAAGGACCCATGTATGAGGAGCCTATAGAGATAGAAGAATGCGAGGATGGAGCTGGTGATCCTGATGATTCCAACAACTCTGATTCTGATAATGGGGGTAATGACAGTGGAGATGATAGAAGACGGTGGATATGATGGTGATGACTACCATGCTGCACTGCTGGCTAAGGGGTGGACCGCGGAGATCCACTATGATTTGCAGGGCGATGCCTACTACCATCCCAAGCTTCTCTCCCTTGTACGCCACTACCACACCAGGTGCACCGTGCAGTACCGGACAGAGCATTGGACCCACCCCGACTACTGGGAGACGGAGGTGTACATCCGCGAAGGGAGTCGGGTGCGCTACATCCACCATGCTATCACTGCACGGCTCACACGTGCAGCTGCCATCCGGGATGCTGCTCGACAGGCGTTGGTGGTCAATCGCGACCGCCACTTCGACGACATCAAATGGGAGGAGGATCGTTATCTTCCCCGCCGTCGGAGCGGCCAATCCACCTACAACATCGCCGCACCACTTGGGGAAAAGAACCATAGCCTTAGGCTTACCCTTATGAGCTTGGCCCAGACCAACACTGACTTGGATCAAACCTTGTATGAGCTAAATGTCATGGGGAATACCTACAGCTTGCCCTTGAGAATGCTACATTAAAGCAACAGCAAGATGGTCCTGATGTGGAGATTCCAAGAATTCCTGCTGATTCGTCCCCAAGGTACAGAGGAGGCTATGGAGACCCCAACACCAGCACCAACATCGACCCATAAGAGGATTTTTCAAAAATATATACTAAACACGCATAGATGTGCGCGAGTGTGTTAGTTTTTTTATTTTCAGTGGTTAAACAATTGTTACTTGAGTGGTTGGATAATTGTCATGATGGATAATGTTTAATTTGGATTTTTGTCATCACAATCAGGACAAAAATTCAAATCAAACATTGTTCATTATGACAATCATCCAACCACTCAAATAACAATTGTTCAACCAGTGAAAATAAAAGAAACTAAACACTCTCGCACATCTATGCGTGTTTATTACATATTTTTGGACAATCCTCCTATGGGTCGATGTTGGTGCTGATGTTAGGGTCTCCATAGCCTCCTCTGTTCCTTGGGGGGCAATTCAGCAGGAATTCTTGGAGTCTCCACATCAGGATTACCTTGCTGCTGCTTCAATGTAGCATTCTCAAGGGCAAGCTGTAGGTATGACTTCCCCATGAAATCTAGCTCATCCAAAATTTGATCAAGTCAGTATTGGTCTGAGCCAAACTCATTAGGGTAGGCCTAACCATATGGTTCTCCTCCCCAAGTGGTGCGACGATGTTGTAGGTGGACTGGCCGCTCCGACGGCGGGGAGGATAATGATCCTCCTCACATTTGATGTCGAAGTGGCGGTCGCGATTGATCACCAACGCCTATCAAGCAGCATCTCGAATGGCGACGGCACGTGTGAGCCGTGGAGTGATAGCACGGTGGATGTAGCACACCCGACTCCCTTCGCGGATGTACACCTCCGTCACCGAGGAGAACCATAGGGTTAGGACCTACCCTGATGAGTTTGGCTCAGACCAATACTGACTTGATCAAACCTTGGATGAGCTAGATTTCATGGAGAAGGCATACCTACAGCTTGCCCTTGAGAATGCTACATTGAAGCAGTAGTAAGGTGATCCTGATGTGGAGACTCCAAGAATTCCTGCTGAATTGCCCCCAAGGAACAGAAGAGGCTATGGAGACCCCAACACCAGCACCAACATCGACCCATAGGAGGATTGCCCAAAAATATGTAATAAACACGCATAGATGTGCGAGAGTGTGTTTAGTTTCTTTTATTTTCAATGGTTCAATAATTGTTACTTGAGTGGTTGGATGATTGTCGTAATGAATAATGTTTGATTTGAATTTTTGTCCTGATTGTGATGACAAAAATCCAAATTAAACATTATCCATCATGACAATTATCCAACCACTCAAGTAACAATTGTTCAACCACTGAAAATAAAAAAACTAACACACTCTCGCACATCTATGCGTGTTTAATACATATTTTTAAAAAATCCTCCTATGGGTCGATGTTGGTGCTGGTATTGGGGTCTCTATAGCCTCCTCTATACCATGGGGGACGATTCAGCAGGAATTCTTGGAATCTCCACATCAGGACCATCTTGCTGTTGCTTCAATGTAACATTCTCAAGGGCAAGTTGTAGGTATGGCTTCCCGATGACATTTAGCTCATCCAAGGTTTGATCCAAGTCAGTGTTGGTCTGGGCCAAGCTCATCAGGGTAAGCCTAAGGCCATGGTTCTTCTCCCCAAGTGGTGTGGCGATGTTGCAGGTGGATTGGCCGCTCCGACGGCGGGGAAGATAACGATCCTCCTCTCTCAGGATGCAGGCGGGGCGGGTTTTTAATGTTGCCCACCAACCCGCCCCGCAAAATCAACGTTCGCGAACAACGCGGTTCAACTGCAAGTTCCTCGTGGCCTAACATCGTTTGGTCCACCAAGCCCACTGGACAACACAATAAGCTCACTAAGAACCCGCAAGAACCGCAACGCTCGGCATCTTGGTGCGGGTGCTCAGTCTGGTACTCGTTGTCGGACGGGCCAAAATGACTGGACCGGCTTCGGTATCTTCGGTAAGGCCTGATGGTGCCGTAACAGAAGCTCGCACGATCATCACAACAGCTTCGCAGCCTAGTAAACTTAGGACAGAAAAATGCACTTTTGAATTTTATTTGTCAGTACTCGTTTTCGAATTTTATTCGAAAAATGTACTTTCATAAAATTCATCCGAAATTTCACGCTAATTTTTTTGACTAGCACATGAAGTATATTTCAGTCAATGCAGAGTTGCAGAGTGACATCCATACGTTACGTCTTTGTTTAGTAATAATAACTTTTGTTACAGGATATGTCTTTGTTTCTATACCTGTATTTTTTGATGTTGTTATATTTGAGAACGTACAATATATATATAGCCGGGATATGAAAATTAAAATGATCAGTGCAAAGTTGTATCATCCTTGCTCGTCGATTAACTGGATATGAAAATTTAGATTGCAGGTTCCAAGTTCTTACAGGATATGTGTAGATACTGTACGCGCAGAGAGATAGTGTACACGTAGCCTCCATTGCATTGTAGCGGGTCTCGCGGGTTTTACAGCGTAGTCTGTTATGTCCGCGGAAAAATTGTCCGCAAAGTTTATAGCTTAGCGGCTGACCGCAAGCCCGCTAACAAACTTTGCGGCGAGCGATGCGGGTTAGCGGCTGGCCGCGAACGAGCCCGCCTGCAAGCAGACTCCTCTCATTTGATGTCGTCGAAGTGGCGGTCGCGATTGACCACCAACGCCTGTCGAGCAGCATCCCGGATGGTGACTGCACGTGTGAGCCGTGCAGTGATAGCATGGTGGATGTAGCGCACCCGACTCCCTTCGCGGATGTACACCTCCGTCTCCTAGTAGTCGGGGTGGGTCCAATGCTCCGTCCGGTACTGCACGGCGCACCTGGTGTGGTAGCGGCGTACAAGGGAGAGAAGCTTGGGGTGGTAGTAGGTATCGCCCTGCAAATCATAGTGGATCTCCGCGGTCCACCCCTTAGCCAGCAGTGCAGCATGATAGTCATCACCATCATATCCACCGTCTTCTATCATCTCTACTGTCATTACCCCCATTATCAGAATCACAGTTGTCGGAATCATCAGGATCACCAGCTCCATCCTGACCCCTTGTTCATTTTCCTCCATGGGCTCCTCCTCGGATTCTTCTATCTCTATAGGCTCCTCATACATGGGCCCTTCTTCAGTCTCTTCATCCATAGATTCATCCTCCAAAGGTTCCTCCATGGGCACCTCCACAGGCAGTTCCTCATGGGACTCCTCCTCCATGTTCCTCAATGCCTCCACAGGCAGTTCCTCCTGGGGCTCCTCCTCCATGTTCCTCAATGGCAAGCGTGAACCTCGTCCTCTTTGTTGGCATCACAATGGTACGCTTGCGGGCTGTCAGCTTAGTGTGGGCCATCTATAAGATAGAAAAGGTTGAGTATCAGAATAAGATAATTTTTGCAACAGAAAAAAGAAAGAATATAAACAAAAAATTTATAGTAAATTAAAGGTAGCAAAATAAAGATAATGTAATCCTAAAAACATCCATTTCTAACTAGGTTGGTCATCCTACAGTCAGTTATAGCTTTGATACAAATTTGTCGCACCCAATTTTGCAAGTGCTCATATATGTGCGCCCAGGATGTCCAAACACACATATAATCTCAAATTGCAATAATATCAAAGTAAAGTACTTTATTACATCGCATAATCTCATCACATAATTGTCACAAGTCTTGCTCGTCGGTAATATTATTACATCAAATAGATAATTAAGCCCAATATGCCACAGGGGCTCCAACTGGGGAACATCTTCCTAGTAGTCCTGGACATCCTCTTCATATGTATTATCTGTTATTCATCCGGGATTTTCATTGAATGTAAAATAAGTGTAAGCTCACCATGCTTAGCAAGTATATCAAATGGATCTATGAGGCTCAAAGGCTAGACACGGTTTGACTACGGTTAGCATTTTTAGTTGGTTAAGTTTTAGCATCATAAATCACTACTTTAGTGAGTAAACTCAACCCAAGTGATACTAAAGAATAATCAAGATTATGTCAATTTTCCAACCATCCATAGTAACCACTAATCATGAAGGATCCAGATCGCTCGTATCCGTGAGCATGTCTGTTATAACAGGTTAAATATTTCTGCAGAAATTATACAACTTTACCCACCGAGCCGTGATTCCCAATGCCGGAGTTTGCAAAGCCCACATCACCTCTACCTAGGAAGTGTGACAGCGTAACCCTTCACTAGTCGCACTAACAAGTCGTAGTTGCTAAGGTTTCAGCCGTCTAGCTGTATGTGGCCCTCGTGGTCGTGGCACGGTACACCCTAGCAGGAAAAGAAACATACCAACTAGTGCCCCCCTCTTGCCCTTACGGAAAGCTACAAACGAGCTAGTACAATCTAGTTAACAGGTTAAAGTCAGAGCCATATGACACTCAGGGTTGTATGAAACCTCCTGGGTGGCCGCTTCAGAATTAAGTCCTTATGGAGAGGCACTAGAGCACTCAACCCAGTACTCTAGCCCACTAATTGTTGTTAAAAAGCTCCGTTTTAACATATTGCATAATACCTTTAGTCATGTTTAACGATTATTTTATGTTGAGCGCTGTAGCATCTATCCAAAATGCATCACAAACCATATGTCTCAAGGATATGTGGTACAAGTAAAAATCTAGGTAAAATCCTTAAAGGTAATTCAAATTTAAACACATGCATGTAAATGAATTGTAGAGTTCATAGGTACAAGGGACCTTTGCTACACTTGCCTTCCTCAAAGTCTCCTTCCTGGTACTGCTGGTCACCTGACTGATCCTCAGTGACCTCGAACTGATTACCCTCTAAACGTGTTCCAATTCACCAATCAAGCATTCATTTCAATCATCATACTTCTATTAGAACAGTACACAAATACAAAGATACTTCTATTAGAACAGTACACAAATACAAAGATACTTCTATTAGAACAGTACACCAAACAGTAGAAACATAAACTGAAAAGCTTATAAAACTAATCTACGTACTGCTACGAACACATAAGTGAAAGAATCACTCAAATCGGACTTAAAACACAAAAGTTATGCATGAAATAAGATTCCGGTGGCATTCTTGTAAATAAAACAAACTCAAATTTGAATAAAACCGACTGTAACGTGTTCTTGGATAGCGTGCACTATTTCTCAAAAGTACAGGGGCTAAAACAGAAGAAAACAAGACTAAAAAGAAATACCTTTTGAACTAATGTTGGACTGCGGGTTGATTCCTTGAAAACACGAGGGCTAAACTACAAAAGTGCCCGGCTGACTACGGGTTGACTCGCGTGGCTACTGACTGGGCGCCACGCGGCTGCGCGGGATTGGTGCGGTGCACCACGTGTACGTGGACTCGCTGACGTGGACGTTGTGCACCACGTCCACGGTCCACGCGAACTCAGCAGGGTACACAACAAGGACGGGAAGCATAAAAATGAAGAGCGGGTCCACGCGAACTCAGCAGGGTACAAAACAAGGACGGGAAGCTCGTCGAGATGACGGCTCCCACAGCGGTGCCATGGCCGGGATGAACGGGAGCTCCCCTATGCGGCACTCCAGGGCACTAAACTCAAGGCCGATGGGACGGGAAGGTCAAGGGGCTCACCGCGGGTCCAATGGAGGCGTTCGCGGCGTCCGGGAGGGCTCCGAGGGGTCCAGTCGACAGCGACGGCGAGCTGGAGAGAGAATTCGTCACGGGTGAGTGTGAATCTGTGCGATTTGTTACCAAAACGAAGAGAGGAAAGCACCTACGAACGCAGCGAGGCATGGCGGAGCTCCTGGGTAAGACGACGACGTCGATTGACACCGGAGCGGGCGGGCTACGGGACGGCGGTGCGAGCTCGGGTGTGGACGAAAAGGGAGAGGGAAGGGCTCGGCGGTGGGTCTTATAGGCGAGCGGCGCTGCAGGAATGGGAAGCGGCATGGCGGAGCTGCAGAATCACTAGATTTTGAATCCTTTCCATTGCTGGCGCGGGCGCGGCGGCGAGTTGCCGTGCATGGCATGCGCCATCACCGCGAACGAAGAAGGAAGGGGAAAGACGACTGACGTGCGGGTCTCGGTCGCCAGAGAAAGAGGAGGGGACGAGCGCGCGCCGAACTGGGCCACGGTCTCACGCGTGCGGAGGAGGGGCGCGGGTTCGAAGCGGGCCGCGTTGCTAGGCTATAGACGCGCGCGCGCATGCGATGGCGCTGGAGCGGGCCGCCGAGCAGGCCGTCCTGCCGGGCCGCGTGCGCGAAGGAAAAGGAAGGAAGGGCGCGGGCTGGGCTGCCAGCAGGCTCTGGGCCGAAATGGAGTGCAGGTGAAAAATAGAAAAAGAAAACTTTGCCAATTTCTTGTTTTTGCAAACTTGCTTCAAATTCAAACTAGATTTGAATTCAAAGCCACTCAACTCTAACCCTACACTCAGACAAAAACCAAAATGCCTCGGCATGAATACAACAATCATGTTACTAAATCTTATAGTAAATTTTAGTTAGCCAAAAGCTATTATTAAACCTAGCTTAAAAATGCATAAAAATTGATTAAATGCTAAAATTTACTCACTAATTTGTAATAAATTTTTAGGGTGTTACAAACACAAACACAATTAATTCAAGAAGAACTGACACAATATTAAGTCAGATACAAAGAATATATGAACACAATTAATTACTAGTTTAGTATGTTTACTTGGATATACAACTTCTCCAAGCATGGGAAGCATCTCATGAAGTCAATAATCTCATCCAGGCTAAGAATAAAAATATTGACTGCTAAAATCTTGACAGTACACGCGGGCGTTGTCGAGTTAATGATCCGGAATTCCATCATGTCGTATGGCTGCATGAAACATGTGTCAGCCAATCTATAAATGGTTATATTTTAAAGTATTTTTCTGCACACAGAAGCAACTCAGAAACTGTAGGCAAGAGGTACCTCAATAATCATAGAGCCCATTGCAAACCAGGAACAGTAATCAGTATAATTTAGGCAACCCAAGGTCTCCAGATTGGGTGCTGAAATAACTGATACTTGCAGTGGCATGCCCGTTTGTGGTGGTCGATGATACAGAATCCTTTTAAGGCAAGGGGCATCCTCGATGATGAATTCTTCTAGGAATGTCACTGATGTTTGATACCCATCATCAGCATGACCCACCCCAATGCTTGTAAGACTAGCTGAGTTGATCCTGAGACAGTGGAAGCCAAATATGGTGCTAAGCAGCAAGCACTCCAGGATGGGAGAAGCAGCAATAATGCTATGCAGGGAATCCTCCGAAATGCGAGCTTCTTGAGCTTGGGGAACTGAAGCGCTTGGGCGACGTCGTCTGAGAGGTGGCATTGGCTGAGAGTGGAGACGCAAAGGCACGACGAGAACCGGAAGGCAGATGCCGGCAGAGGTGGCGGTTGCAACTCCTGCGGCCCCCAAATGAAGGGGATCCAGCAGTCAATCTCTTGGAGGTCGTCGAGGGCGGGGGATCGGAGCCACGCATCCACAGTGGCGGGGTGGTCCTGTAGTCGCTGTGCGGGGAAGCGAAAGCGGCGGCCGGGGCCCCGGTGGGAGGAGAGGATGCGGGAGACGACATCGATGGTGCGAAGGTCACCGCCGTCGAGGTTGAGAGGGGCGGAGCGCCAGAGATGGCGCCACCGGGTGGCGAGGATTTGGGTGCGGGCGGCATCCTTGGTGGGGAGGCGAGAGATGACCTCACCCAGAATGGCGTCGCGGAGGCTGCTGATTCGGTCGACCCCGTCTTCTTCCTGTCCGTCGGCTCCAGGCGGCAGATCTTGGACGTAGGGTTCGTCTCCTTCTGCTCCAGGATGATTGGAATCAGACTCACTCGTCGCTGGTAGAGAGATGTTCACGCCACCCTCCTGTTCCGGGCTCTCGGGTGCCTCCGGCTTCCTTCTCTTGGCAGGGCGAGGCGCTACCTGCGTCTCCATGGCCGCCGGCCGGTGGGTTGATTGGGGGCGACGGGGCGGGGAAAGGGGAAACACGACGGCTGGCTGAAGCTCCGTAGGGTTTTGGGTTTTTATTTTTTTTGATGAGTGTCAGTGGACTCCGTAGGGTTTTGGGTGCGTGCAGCATCCACATTCCAGAGGCCTCCCGTTGCCGGCCCATGGGCCCAGGCCATCTATGTTTGGCTTCAAAATCAACTTCAATTTCCGAATGCAGCACAACTTTAACTTTTGCGTAACGAGAAAACAAGAGAGCGAGAATCAGCATGTGTAAGTGGGACGGCGTGACCTGTATTATTCATCTGAACTCGCATCCTGTTTCTATTGCAGGATATTTTTTTCTTATTATTGCAAAAAGTTTGTTCGAAAAGGTTAAATTTTGAATAAGCGTGCAACCGTGCGCCATCTACGCATTCGTATGTTTTGGCTGATCTTTTCATACATTTATTTTTGAAGTGGGAGCATGGAGCACATGATATGCTCTCTCTCCATCTTTGGCACCGTTCTCTCGTCGGTTAGAATTCAATAGATTAGATTAGATCATATACGGTGGTTTAGTGTCTCAAACCTCGAGCCACGAGGCCATGACTAGTTTAGAGGGCACTGCTAGAGAAAATTAGTTTGTGGACTCCGATCCCTATCAATCGTCGCTTGGCGGACGGCAAGCATGGCACACTGAACAACCTCCAGTTGTGCTTCGTCGCGCGCACCACGAGCACAACGATGGCCAAATCCTTATTGAGCGTGCGTGCATCGCGACTACTGCAGGCATACGAACACGCATCCACGCATGATTGGAATAGGACGGATCCAGGGAAATGTCCAGGGGACTACTTCAACCTCCAGACAACTCGGCTTAAAGTCTTATTTTTAGATACCTGGTCCTGGGTAGCTCTTGCCACATACAATCCTCGTTATGTCGATCACGGCTGCAGTGGCGTGGTCTGCCCGCCGCCACTAACCCCTGCGGAGGCGAGAAGCACCGTGGAATTCTGATCTGCACCGACCAAAGGGAGATCCACTGTACTCGTCCGATTTACTTTTGAAATATTTAGGTGCAACATGTGTAACATAAAAAAAAATAGGTGGAACATTTGAAATATGCTTCTAAAATACTTGCAAAAGTACCTAAAAAGCACTTGAAAACCATTGCTGATATATATAATATCTAGACAAAACACTTACAACGTATATGTAAAACGTATGTAACGTCCAGATAAACGCACTGCAGCACTATTTTAACAGTAACTAATAATATTTTCATATCACACCAAATCGCGTAAGCGAAATTTCAACGAAACAATAGGGCCGATGATGCTCAAGGCCGACTTGTCAACAGACATACTACTGCTACATTCCATGTCGTGGTGTTCCGTTCCTCCCATGGTTGGCGTTCGGACACGTCAACCTGTTCCTGTTGCTATGCTTGTGCTAGCTAGCTCTCCAATTTTGGTGGCAGCACGGGGCCACGCCCATCACCTCGGTCTCCACACGGCGGCAACCTTGCAGGCCAGGATGGTGATGGTGGCCCTGCCATTGCTGCCCGTGGATGGGCTGTCAGCTAGGTACAACACAAGTTAGATTCGTGCGATTCTATTTTGATAATACTACACTCCTATAGGTTAATCTTTCGTTATCGCCATTTTCACCATCGTAGCAATATAAGCATCCATATGATACTTTCACC
Organism: Miscanthus floridulus; assembly: GCF_019320115.1. NCBI lineage: Eukaryota > Viridiplantae > Streptophyta > Magnoliopsida > Poales > Poaceae > Miscanthus > Miscanthus floridulus. The sequence continues at coordinate 31,845,212 of NC_089583.1, read as the reverse complement.
GTCGGTTGGATCGATAGGGAGGCCTCGCAAGGAATGAAATCGACAGTTGAAAACCATCGATACGGTGGTGGTAGTGGGGTTGAATTCCACCGTGTTTGGAACGCCGAGCCGACTGAGATACGCGTTGTCATCGTCACACCTACACGACTATTTGGTGTACCTGCGGTAAATATTGAAGGTGAGTAAACAAGAGTGTGTCCCAATCCCCAACTACCAAACCCCCCTGACCCGCTCTACAATTCTTTAAGGCCGCTACCCTCTGAAACCACCCCTCTTCCATGTTCATCCCATTCTTCCATCAAACTAGCTAGAACCATGTCGACGGATGGTTTTTCCAAGATTCTCAGCTACGACTCATCCTCCGATGAGGACGAGGTCCATCAACACTCATCGTCTGAGGAGGCCTCCATGGAGTACATGGATCCTGATTTGATTCCTAACAGGAGCTCCGACACCGAGGAGGAGGACGACGATGAGCCCGAGGATGATGACATCGACGAATGATGACGGGCCTCCTCCGAAGCGACCAAGGCGACCATCATCCTCGCTTTGAGAGGATTACTTTTAGGTGTATCATCTTTGTGGATGAGCTGAGTACAACCACTCGTTGGAAATGTATCTATATATTTTATAAAGTAATAAACAAAAATTCTAGTCCGACCAATGCTTCTTTCTTTTGTTGTCATCGCTCCTAGTGCTATGTCATGTCGCTGGACCAATGTTTTTGGTGGCCCTGTGTGGCAGAACCACCCGAAATAGCGTACTTACGAAGGCGCTTGTCTTCCATCAGACACTAAGCACCCCGAAAGTAACTACAGCGAGCGGTGTCCGTCGGGCACACCCCAAGGGAGAACCCGAAAGATCCACATTTTTCCCAAGGATCCAATATTGAAAACGAGTTACAACACAAGTCTATCTCATACATTAGAGTTTCTTGAAAAGTACATTATTACAATACCAAATACAGAGTGCGGAATAATAAACAGCGGAATATTAAAAGATAACATCTAGCGATAAGATAACGAGGATTCCGTCTGAGCCCACCAGATGGATCCTCCACACAAGGAACTCCTTAAGCGTCACCTGCAACAGGGGTAAATAAACCCTGAGTACACAATGTACTCGCAAAACTTATCCGATAGTGGGAATACTTTCCCGACTCCAAGGAATATGCTAGGCTTTATGGTTTGCTGGTTCTCTTTTAGCAAAAAGCAATACTAATAGTGAGTCCTTATTGATACATTATTATCATCAGCCGTATTAAGTTTTCATCTAGTCAATCTATATAAGCACATGTTCTACTTTCAAGCAAGAGTTGAGCAATCGATACTGTTCCTTCTCTTTTTCCACTTCCAGTTCTTACTACGGTGCTAAACCGCAGACAAGCCGTACCGGATAACCCGGCGATTCGCGAATCAATGTGCCCAGCTGGGTGCCCCGAAGACACACGCCCCGCTTGTACCCTAGGCACAAGCAGGACTAACCCACCACTCTCCTGTCCTGGGTGTCCAGGTCCCCGTCCAAACTTGGACTCCAAGCCCCCGCCTCTGAGTCCCGGACTCAGTGCGGTGCAAGGACCTCCTCCACCTCCTCTTCCCATCAGTCGGTCCAGAAAGAGCCGGATCCGCGACAAGAGAGCAGCAAGCCTTCCTTGCGCCCATACCCAAGTATGTGCTCGGGACAATAATCTATGACTTGCCTAGAGTCATATGCAACGACCGGTCCTTAATCGATACAGACAGGGAAAAAGTATAACTGGGCTATGCCCTATTGGCCGCAAGACACAACCCCTCACACCCACCAGTACCAAATCCACATCCCTAGTCCGGTCACCATTTTCCTTTCCATTATTTCATCATGATATCATAGTTTAATCACATATTTGCGAGTAACGACAGGTTACTCACGCTACCGACATCCTGAGCATAGCAGCTACTCGACCTGTACTAGTAGGACTCATGGTGGATATATTTATGCATGTAGCTTCCATAAAATGCTTGTAACGTAAATGCATATCATATAAATATATTCAGTGATCATTTAAAAATAGGGGTTATGCACCGGGGCTTGCCTTGGGCAGGCGCGGTGTCAGCAAAGTCAGTGACGGGTGGCTCCGGAACGTCCTCCTACACGAGGATCTCCTCGTACTCTTCGACGACTTCATCGTACTCCTGCTTGCCGAAGGTCATGATCTCCAGTGGCTCGTCCTCTATATGCATGCAGTGATGATGATGCAATAATTAATATATAGGCATCCACAACTCTTAAAATAAGAATACATCTACCAAGCTACTAAGCTAACTCTAATGACTAATACGCAAAGTTACCTATTATTCCCACTAAATAAGTATGAAACATTTCATGTATTATCTTAGCAACTAAAGGCATCCTTATTGTTAATATCAATTTACTATATATATAATAAAACAAGGTGCACTAGCTACCATGCATCATAAAAATTCATTCTCTAAATAACCATAATAAGCATTTCAAAATAATAAAGTAACCCTAAAGGTATCACTGAACTATATGAACTAATTACACTAATAGATAGATCATGAATTTAGGAATCTAACAAAATTTATTTCACAATCAATAAATAAATTCAAATGAGCTCTAGAGATGAAGAAAATGATATTATTGGAGAAGGATAATCATGCTATTGGACTTGTTGACTTGCACATGACTGTGGGTCTAGAAATACTAGATGAGACCGCGGGTCAAGAAAATAATAGAGAAGGAGGATGAAGGAATTCTTATAGACGAACTACCTCGGAATTGAATGAAGTGCCTCCTATGGTGATCGATGTGCGGAGGCAATGCAAGATGAGAGACACCAGGGAGCTTAGCAATTGCTTGCCCTGCGTGGAGCGGAGCAGAACCATATATAGCACTGGTTGTGGGTGGTCATGACAAGCTAGGTAGTCTGGAAGCACGAAACGAGTTGGCAGGGTTGTCCTCTGGCTCCGTGCCGTGTGCGGTGGTGTAGTCTTTGGTCATAAGAGAATTAATTCAAGGATGAACTTTGAGTGGTCTTGGACTTACGAGCACGTCAGGACTGGAGTGGGCTTTGGGCTGAACGTGCTTGGCGGTGGGGTGCTGGTTCATTCATGCAGGTTAAGGAATTAATGAAGGAGGAGACCACATGTCAAGGAAACATTAGAGAATAAGAAGATCAATTGTAAACTAGCTACCTCAGCTGATTATAGCTCGGGGAGAAATCGATAGACGCAGCTCTCTTGGGCAAGAATAGAAGAACTTGATTTGAGAGAAAGAAACAAGTGAGCAGCGGAGCGAGATGGCTCGGCGGCTCCGCGTGTCCCTTTTAAAGACAGGAGACGTAAGAAATGGAGAAGCAAAGGCGCGACAGCGACGCGTCGTAAGATTAGTGGCTAACTAGCTTGCTTAAAGGTAATAAAACGCCACGGGAACGACGTGTTTGCTCGGGTAAACAGTGTTTTCCATGGTGCTATAGTGTTTTCTTTGGAGCTATGGTGTTTTCCACGCATGAACAGTAGCTTCTGCGCTGCTATAGTTCTGTCGTGTTGAAAATCTACTCTGGTACCATTCTGA